>NC_056732.1:1839205352-1839505352 GCF_019279795.1 Protopterus annectens | reverse complement strand
TTTTACGTTTATTGTAAAGTTTGTTGATGCTGGATGTCCATCATGGCAGCTTGTTTTCACTTGGGACTCTGGCTTTGATTCTTTCTTCACCTAAGAGGTTATAGTTTGCCTTGGTGAAGTATTTTAGTTTGATTTCTTCCTTTGTGAGTTCTGGTATTAATGTCAGCTCAAAGGTGACTGATTTGTGGTCAGATTTAATGTAAATAAGATCACAAAGAGAGAAAGTAGAACAGAAGATTAGTAAAGTAGAAGTTAAAAAAATTGAAGCTGAAGTTATGAAATACCTGCAAAGCAAAGGATTTAGTGTAGACAGTCTAACACAGGTTATATCACAGCACGATGGAACAATGAGTTCCCAAAGTAAGAAGAAACAGGTGAAGCAGGAGACATCTGAAGAAGGGATATGGACATGGAAAAGAAAAACAGATTTAATATGATTTAATAAGATTTAATATGCTGGAGGGATAGGTTCCTGACCCAGAGGCCCCCCAGACTGTGGAATAGACTGCCAATACATTGTCAAGCAGAGCGCCTCCTTAGCCCTCTTCAAAAGGAACCTTGACGATTGGATGGGAGATAGAAAATTCACCCCGGGGATCACATCAGTCGCCCTGCTAGACAGGGGTCCAGGGAAGTAAATAGTGTTGGAAGAACTGTCCAGGGAATTGTTATGGCTAGGCTTGTATAGGCCCTAGGGCCAATAGCCTAGTACCGACCTATGAACCTATTAATATGTTACAATATTTATGCAAAGGAGAAAACAAATCTAATCAATGCAAAAACAGCAGCAGCCTCAATGATATATAAAGAGAAATACAGGAAAGGGCATCTGGATATGGAAAATTTTACAATACATAAAATTAGGAAAAAGAGGATTAGTAATGGAGAAATTAAAGAAATAGAAACTGAGGTTCTGGTTTGCCTGCAAAATTAAGCATTTAGTGTAGAAACTCTAACTCAGATAACACCACAGCAGGATAGAGCAATAGATCCCCAAATTAAGAAATCAGTGGAGAGGAAAACATCTGGTCAGCTGCCATATGAGGATATTTGGAGTCTTCGATAGAAAACCAGTACAAACGTTTAGTTGGAGTTGCACAGCAAGGGAAGGAGCAGGAAACTGTGACAACTCTGATGCAGTCAATGTTGTGGTATGATAGGCCATTGAGTTCCCATATCACAGAGCAATGGATGTCACAGGATGAAACTGAAGAGAATGTGGCACAGGAAGATACTCTGGAACTTTCTGTAGAATGGACACAGGAAATGGAAAACAAAGAACTTGCCCTAAGTTTAGATGAAAATGATCTAAGAGAAGAGTTGCTTGATTTACCAGAGATGGGCAGACATATTCAGATCAATGAAAGAAACAGACTACAGAAACTCAATCAATCCAAAAAAGTTAGAAAACAAATGAACACAAAAATTAGGACTGTTCATAGAAATTCATGCAATATAACATAAGTAAATATGATTTATTATTGTGCAGCTAAATTAATAACAGACAAAGTCATACCACAAAAATACAGGGCAGTAAGGGAAAGGAAGAGTAGAAGTCAAATGCCATCATGGAAGTTTTGACGCTCGCACCCTAGCCCAGCAATCAAGGAGCCTCAATCCTCACCACCACCACCAAAGAGGGCATCTCATATAAGAGAAAAGGATAACAAATACACACAGTAAAGTACAATTTCCCTTAAGTGCACGCAGAGATCACAGTCAGTCTGGGGTGGTTTCTCCCTTGCTCCCCAGGTCCCCAGTAATACTCCCCACTGGCGCAGCCATAGGGTCCAGATCTCAGCCTAACTGGCAAGAAAAGCCTCACAGTACCCTCTCTGTCCAACCAGTGCTTCATGTCCCTGCCGAAGTAGCTGACACACACACACACACACACACACACACACACACACACACACACACACACACACACACACACACACACACACACACACACACTTTGAGATAAGTATTTATACAGCTTCACAGACACTCCTGGGAAAGGCTGACACAGATTTTTCCAGCTGTGCCCCTATACCCAGACCACACGGTAGTAATTACTGCCACCACCAGCTAATAATTATTAGCTACCCAAAGGCCCCTAAAAGGGTGTCCAATTATTACTGTGCAATATTATTATCCAATTGGTAAGTATGACTAATCAGTCAAGGCTTATTACAGTGGCCTTATACAATAAAGTCTATAAATATGCAATGCACTCTAGAGCTTATCTCTACACAAACCAGCCACAGGTAAAAAGTTTTTAAAATATTTAATAATAAATAATTAAAACACAAGACAATACTACTACACCACAGTGCTACTCAAGAGTTCAGAGATCACACAGAGACTTAAAATAATTCCGTAGTACAGTTCTGACATAACAGAAAAACACTTAGTCTAATCTTTATAGTCCTAGCTATTTCTACAAGAAAACACACTTCTAAGATAAATTACTTAAGACAACAGGCAGTGCTGAGGTTAGATATCAAGACAAACATGCTCAATAATCTCTGGTTCTCACTGTTTAAATTGAAACTGCAGTTCTGTTAAAACAATACATCATTCATTTACACTTTCCTGGTTCCCAGGCCACACTGAAACTGCATTTACATTCTTTTACACTTAGGTCAATAAAGGACATTCCACATGTAAATTCTGGTCATTAACTTTAGCCTTAAAACAATAGGCAGGATGCTTACTCCAGACTCATCGACTCCAAATTCTAACTTCAAAGGACATACAAAACATAATTTTAATTCCAAAGAACATTTGAAATGCTTGGCTTAGTTTTCCTTACAGCAGATGACAATGTTGCTACAATCTTGAAGTTCACATTTTACAGTGTTTTCTTTCATTTAAGAAACAATCCTGTATTTTATATTTATATTTACAAATGCCAGAATTATGTATCAAATTCCATTTGACTAGGCTGGCAGCCTTCACCCCTTCTGTACCAGTCTTCACACCCCCCCCCCCTGGAGAATTCAAGCTAGTTTTTCAAGTGACCCTTGATAAACGCTGCTTGAGAGAGTTAGGTCTATCTGAGTGTACCTCACCCCATTCCCTGTCTTGAGAGCCCATCTGCATTGGCATTGCTACTCCCACTGTGGTGCTACGCTGACATATCATATGCTTGCAACTCCTGGCTCCATCTTAGCAACTTGGCATTTTGCTGGCTGGCTCTGTTTAACCATGTTAGAGGGTTGTGGTCTGTCATTACAGTGAATTTTCTTCCATACAGATAAGGCTGAAGTTTCTGCAGTGCCCACACTATGGCTAGACATTCCTTTTCTACATCTGCATAGCATTTCTCCCTGGGCTGGAGCCTACGACTGAGATAAACCACTGGGTGCTCTTCCCCCTCTGAAGAAATCTGGCTAAGTACAGCCCCCACACCATAGTTCGAAGCATCCATCTGTACAACAAATTATTTGCTGTAATCTGGACTGGCTAACACAGGGCATCCTCCTAAAGGTTCTTTAAGCTTCTGGAATGCCTGCTCATATGCTGGGGTCCACACTACCTTATCTGGCCTGTTCTTCCTTGTCAGGTCTGTGAGGGGAGCAGCTATGGTACTATAACTGGGGATGAACTGTAGTACCCTGCTGTCCCTAAAAATGCCCTCAACTGCTTTTTGGTAACAGGTGCAGGCCATGCCTGAATAGCTTCCACTTTGGCAGGTTCTGGCCTTATCTTACCACTCCCCACTCTATGTCCCAGGAAGGAGACCTCCGCCATACCCAGCTGACATTTGCTCAGCTTAATGGTCAACCCTGGCCTCTGTAGTCTGCCCAGCACCTCCCGGTCATGCTGAAGGTGCTCTGGCCAGGAATGGCTGTAGATGGCAATATCACCTAGGTAAGCAGGGGCAAACCCTCCTGCTCCTACTAGGATATTATCCACCAGCCTTGGAAAGTTGCTGGGGCATTCTTCATCCCAATAGGCATCTTTGTGAACTCATACAAGCCAAAAGGAGTCACAAAGGCTGACTTCTCTCTAGCACTGGGAGTCAAGGGCACCTGCCAGTAACCCTTGGTAAAATCAATGGTTGTAAGATACTTAGCCCCACCCAGCTGCTCTAGGGGCCTCATCTGTCCTAGGCATGGGGTAAGCATCTGACTCTGTGTGACTATTTAATTTCCTGTAGTCCACACAGAACTGCCATCCTTCTTTGGCACCAGCACCACTGGGGAGGCCCAGGGACTGTTGGACTCTTGAATCATCCCTAGTTCCAACATCTCCTGTACCTCTTCCCTCAGAGTCTGTCTGATTCTCTCAGGCACTCTACAAGGGGCCTGTGTAATAGACCTTTGGGGTCCTGTATCCACCTGATGCTGCACTAGGTGGGTGCACCCTGGTTTCCCAGTGAACACATCCCCAAATTCCTGAAACACTGCTCGGATTTCTCGAATCTGGGTAGGGGATAGCTGCTGGGACATTGCTACCCCTTCCCCTGAGGTGTCAGCCTGAGCCACACTGAGGAGATCAGTCCCCAGATCTCCCTCAGACTGCTCCTGCAATCCATTGCAAATGCTCAGCACAAGGGCCTCCCTATCATGGTAAGGTTTCATCATGTTAACATGGTACAATTTGTGCCCCTGCCATCTGCCTAGCCATTCCATCATGTAGTTAACATGACTTACCTTTCTTACCACCTTGTAAGGTCCCTCCCAAGCTGCTTGCAGCATATTGTGTCTGACAGGAATGAGAACCATTACCTGCTGTCCCACAGCATGCTCTCTTGCTCGAGCATTCCTGTCATACCACACCTTTTTCCTGTTGTTGGGCTTCTGCCAGGTTCTCCTGGGCCAAGCCAATGAGTTCCCTGAGCCTTGTCCTGAGGTTTAGGACATATGCCACAACAGACTCAATGTGAGACTCACACTCACCTTCCCACTCATCTCAAATTAAATATAGAGGCCCCCTCACCCTATGCCCATACAGCAACTCAAATGGTGAAAAACCTGTGGATTCCTGGGGCACCTCTCTGTAAGTAAACAACAGATGGGGCTAATATTTGTCCCACTCCCTTTTAAACTGATGTGGAAATGCCCATAAAATGGACTTGATTGTAGAGTTTAACCTCTCAACAAGACCATTTGTCTGGGGATAGTAGGGGGTGGTCTTCATGTGCTTCACCCCACAGGACTTCTACAGACAAGCCAGCAGGTCTGCCATGAAATCGGCACCTCTGTCAGACAGTATTTATTTTCGTAAACCCACCCTGCTGAAAATTTCTAACAAAGCATTTGCCACCTTCTCTGCCTCAGTGGAGGACAAAACCACTGCCTCAGGGTATCGTGTAGCATAATCCACTACCACTAAAATATACTTATTCCCTGTGGAACTTGGGTTACTCAGAGGACCAACAATATCCATAACTACCCTCTGAAATGGCTCCTCAATCACAGGCAAAGGCATTAAAGGAACTCTCACCTTGTCTCCTGCCTTGCCTACCTTTTGGCACTGCTCACAGGTCCTGCAGTACCCTGTTGCATCTATGGAAATTCCAGGCCAATAGAAGTTCTGCATAATACATCTCTTTGTACGTTTTATGCCCATATGACCTGCAAAGGGAATATCATGGGCTATGGCTAAAAGCACCAGATGGTAGGCTCTAGGCACTACCAACTGCTGTACTCTCTCACCTTCTAGCCCTCCCTCAGGGGTCCACTCTCTGTACAGTAACTCTTTGTCCCAGTATACAGATGATTCCCCCTTTCCTTGGGAATCAGGTGCCTCCCTAGCAACCTGCCTCATGCCTTGCAATGTAGGGTCTGAGAGCTGAGCCTGTCTCAACTCTCTCCTTGTAACTCTTCCCAGCTCCCCTTCCACAGGAAGTCTGGCATCCTCTGACAGTGGTGCCTCACTGTCAGCCTGGGTACTACTACTCATCTCTACCTTTGCAGTTACCCTGTCCAAGGGAACATCAGTACCCACAACTAGCTGTGGCTTACCTTCAGTCTCACTGCTACAGCTTAGCTCACTCCCTGAAGTAACCACCTCGCCAGTTGTGGCTACAATTATGCAGTCTGCCTGGGTCTCCCCCAGGCTAACAGACCCATATGCTTGTCTCTTAGTCTGACCGTGTATAACTGCATAAGTACATGGTACTGCCTCCTACAAATCCTTCCCTCTCAGGACATCTGCAGTATGGTAGTTTAGTACCCCTACTATTGGCATTTTGTCTTTCCCACTTAGTGGCTCCCTCACCTTTGGTTCCCCACCTTGCCTCCATGGACACCTGTATGCCACATGGCCCCACTGGTTGCATTAAAAACATTTAACCCTAGCTCCTCGACATGCACCTAGACTACTGGCTTCCCCTGCTTCTGGCAGATTCTGTTGTGGCAGTCTGTGCTGCCCACCATGGGTTCCTTTAGACCCATGAGCAGTACTGGGGGTCCACTTACTGTGCAGGGCTGCCCTGCTTGCCAAATATAGGTCTCCCTTCTTCCCCAACTCATCTGAAGTAGCACATTGTCTATCAGCTAACCAGATCCTCATGTCCTCAGGCAAAGTGCTAATGGCTTGCTCCCTCACTGAAAGATCTGCAAGCCCTTCAAAAGTGGTGAGCTGACATCCACTCACCCAGCTATGAAAATAAGTGCTCAGTTCAGCAACATATTCACACACACTTTCATCTGCCTTGCGTCTGTGCTCACAAAACTTTTTCCTATACATTTCAGGTGTTAGCTTAAAACATTCTAAAAGACATTTTTACAGCAGTATAATCAAAACATGCAAATGCAGTAAGGGGTCAGGAACTGTACCCAGAGCCTTTGGTTAACACTATACTGTTCGCATAACCTCTCAAACATATGAATGAAACTATTAAAATTATCCCCCTCTTTAAATTGCGGAAGAAATTTACTGACCTGTTGTGCATCTGGGGCCCAGTTACTCCCTTCCCCATTACCTCCATGACTCTGGTGAAGAGTCAGCATTTCCCTCTCATGCCTCCTCTGACGCTCTTTATCCTCAGCTTCTATCTCCAAATGCCTGGCCTCCAACTCAAGTCTCTTTAGCTTCAGCTGGGTTTTTAAGTCCACTGCAGAAAGGTTGAGTTGTACATTCTCTGAGGATATTGTATGTCCACTGCCAGTCTGCTTGTCCTCTTGGATGCTGTTTTCTGATGCAGCTGTAACCAAGACTGCAATCAGGTCTGCCTTAGTCAGGTTTTCATGCACCAGTCTCCTAGCTTGGCACATCTCCACCAGCTGGCTCCTTGTCAGCTTTCCATACTCCTCTGTTGACATGCTGCCTGCTCACCCTGACTAACCAAGCTAACAAAAGAAATAAAACAATTGTGATCTGAACTCTTGAGTATTCACTGCATGGCTGATTTAGAGTACAAAACACCTTCAGAGATCACTGCACATAAGCTACAGGATTGACTCTACCCACACCACTACAAGCCAATTAGTATCTGCCAACTAATTAATATATGGTGTGGATATCCACCACCACCACACATGTGAAGTGGATTCCACTTCTGCAAACCACTTGCAATGCCCGCGCCCTAGCCCAGCAATCAAGGAGCCTCAATCCTCACCACCAACACCAGAGATGGTGTCTCATATAGAAGGAAAGGATAACAAATACACACAGTAAAGTACAATTTTCCTTAAGTGTACACAGAGATCTCAGTCAGTCTGTGGCTGGTTGCTCCCTTGCTCCCCAGGTCCCCAATAAGACTCCCCACTGGCACAGCCACAGGGTCCAGATCTCAGCCTAGCTGGCAAGCTAAAGCCTCCAGTACCCTCTCTGTCCAACCAGTACTTGATGTCCCTGCTGAAGTAGCTGACACACACAGACACTTTGTGATAAGTAGTACAACTTCACAGATACCCTTGGGAAAGGCTGACACAGATTCTCCAGCTGTGCCCGTATACCCAGACCACACGGTAGTAATTACTGCCACCACCAGCTAATAATTATCAGCTACCCAAAGGCCCCTAAAAGGTTGCCCAATTATTATTGTGCAATATTATTATCCAGTTGGTAAGTGTGACTAATCAGTCAAGGCTTATTAGAGTTGCCATCTACAATAAACTCTATAAATATGCAATGTACTCTAGAGCTTATCTCTACACAAACCAGCCACAGGTAAAAGGTTTTTAAAATATTTAATAATAAATAATTAAAACAGAAGACAATACTACTACACCACAGTGCTACTCAAGAGTTCAGAGATCACACAGAGACTTAAAATAATTCCATAGTACAGTTCTGACATAACAGAAAAACACTTAGTCTAATCTTTATAGTCCTAGCTATTTCTACAAGAAAACACAATTCTAAGCTAACTTACTTAAGACAACAGGCAGTGCTGAGGTTGGATATCAAGACAAAAATGCTCAGTAATCTCTGGTTCTCACTGTTTAAATTGAAACTGCAATTCTGAGAAAACATTACATCATTTGTTTACACTTTCCTGGTTCCCAGGCCACACTGAAACTGCATTTACATTCTTTTACACTTAGAGCAATAAAGGACACTCCACATGTAAATTCTGGTCATTAACTTTAGCCTTACACTTAGAGCAATAAAGGACATTCCACATGTAAATTCTGGTCATTAACTTTAGCCTTAAAACAATAGGCAGGATGCTTACTTCAGGTTCATCGACTCCAAATTCTAACTTCAAAGGACATACAAAACATAATTTTAATTTCAAAGAACATTTGAAATGCTTAGCTTATTTTTCCTTATAGCAGATGACAATGTTGCTACAATCTTGAAGTTCACATTTTACAGTGTTTCCTTTCATTTAAGAAACAACCCTGTATTTTATATTTATATTTACAAATGCCAGAATTATGGATCAAATTCTATTTGACTTGGCTGGCAGCCTTCACCCCTTCTCTACCTGTCTTCACAGAAGTATTGAATAGAGAAAACTATAAAGCAATTAAGACAAGAAGTTTCACTGTTAGAAGAAAACAGAAGAGGGAACATATCAACAAAAATACTCAGAAAGAAAGATGTGATAAAAGCAATGCACAGTATCAGAACATATCAGGATATATTGTGCACTACAGCAAATAATAAACTAAAAATATCAGCACAGGCAGAAAAACTTAGAGGATATGCAGATAAATGTAAAGGAAAAGTATAAAATAAGCAATTTATTGATGACCCTAAAAAGTTTTATAGAGAATTGGGAAACAAGGTAAAAGGAATTGAACCACCACCACCAAAAAAAAATGATGAAATAGATACATTTTGGAGAAATATCTGTGAAGATCCTGTGGAACATAAAAAAGATGCTAAATGGATAGAAGTAAAATAAAGAATAAGAAGTTGAAACATACATGATATGAAATTGGATGAAGCAACAGCCAGAGTGAGATTGAAACAAAGTTAAGAAAAGCTTCTAATTGGAAAGCCCCAGGCCCAGATGCAGTACCTAACTTCTGGCTAAAAGTATTAACATCTTTACATGAAGATTTAGCCATTAGTAAGAACTATTTATACTTGCACCCTGAACAGGCACCGACCTGGTTAACAACAGGGAGAACAATACTCCTACTTGAGTGAACCTGGAACATATTCTAAAAACTATAGACCAATAACTTGGCCTCCAATGATGTATAAGCTATACACTGGAATTGATGCTGACAGAGTTTATAGTCATTTAGGAGAAAACTCAGTAATGGCAATAGAACAAAAAGGTAACAAAAAAGTCATATGGAACAAAGGACCATTTGCTGTTAAATGAAATCATAATGGAGAACTGAAAAAAGGGGAAGAATTTAAGTATGGCATGGATAGACTTCAAAAAAGCATTTGAGAGTATCCCATATTCATGGATAAAACAGTGCTTAAAAATGTATAAGATATCCTACATTGATCGATTATATTACAGCTACCATGAAACAGTGGCAAAACCCTTTGCAGTTAAGCCATAATAAAGGACAAATTATTATTCCAGGGATAAAAATTCAAAGGGGGTATTTCAAGGTGATTATTTGTCACCGCTGCTCCTTTGTCTTGCCCTTAACTCATTAAGCTGTCTACTTAATAGATTAAGTTATGGCTACAGTTTGGCTTCCAGAAAACAACAACGTGTAAATATTTCTTGTCTTCTTTTCTGGATGATTTAAAATTGTATAGTTCATCAGATGAGGATCTGAAAGCACAACTACAAGTTGTCAAAACTTTTTCCTATGATATAAGAATGTCACGTGGGCTTGATAAATGTGCAAAAACAACATTTAAAGCAGGAAAGCTGCAGCACTAAGAAAACATGAGTTTAGGACAGGAATGTGATATAAGAGAACTTAAGCAAGAAGGAGTATATAAATACTTGGAAACTGATGAAGTATCAACAATAAAACATAAACAAATGCAAATAAAACATATTAAGGAATATTTTAGAAGAGTATAATTAATACTGAAAACAGTGCTAATTTCTAGGAATAAAATCCTAGCTATAAACCAGTTTACTCTTCCTGTCCTAACGTACAGTTTTGGAGTGATTCACTGGCCCCAAACGTGTTGGATTGGTAGGATAAGGAAACAAGAAGGATGTCTCATGCTTATCAAATGATTAATAAACAACAGTGTATGCCAAGACTATATATTCCGCATTCTGAAGGAGGTATGGGCCTCCTCAAAATTGATTTCATTTATAGATCTGCAATCATAGGACTTCATACATATTTGCTGACCTCACAAGATCTAAATGTAGTGAAAGTGTTAAAACATGATGAGAATGAGTCTAAGATGACTTCCTTGCTTAGTTTAGCAGAAACACATTGGCATCAAGCAGGAATGGAAATCAAACCAGAAGTAGATAAAAATCAGGCAGCAACTGAATGTGCCAAAAAAAAACAAAGAATATAAGGTGAAGGATCAGATGAGAAGGCAAGAAATATGGAAAATGTATAAATATAGTTGCAAGTATAGAAAACTCATGGAACAACCTCATGCTGATAAGGATCAAATGCAAGAATGGTTAAGAAAAGGTGCATTTATACCAAAAGAAGAAAGGTTAATATTGGTGGCACAAGATATGTACAAGTTGGTTTACAAAGTCCATTGAACATGTGGGAGAAGCAAACAAATGCAGGTATTGTAAAACAGAATTGGAAACAGTCACACATAGGTTTACAGATTAGTACTAGGCTACCAGCCCTTGTAAACCATTTTAAGCCTAGTCAATTACCACCTGTGAGAGTCAAATCCTGCATCTTGTGTCTATAAGGTAAATAACCTTAACCATTATGCCAAACTCCCACCAGCAGATTGTTGATGGTTGTGAGATTCTAATGGCAGAAGGACTGTATACTGAAATGCATAATATTGTGGCAAGACTGTTGCATTGAAGATTGTGCAAATATTATAATATTGAAGTAGCTGAAAAACACTGGAAACATGAGCCACAAAGCATTAAAGAAAATGAAGGTTATGTCACATGGGATCACCTATTAACAACAGTTCAAAAAAATTGATGCGAGGAAAAAGAGATATAGTAGCCCATGAAAAGAAGACAAAAGTAGCATTGATCATTGAAATTGCTACACCCAGTGATTATAGTTTCTTACATACAGAGAGACACAAAGTAATAAATACCAGGATTTGCAGGCAGAAATGTGGGTAATGTGAAAGAAGGATAACCAGACAGTTCCAATAAGAGGAGTAGGAGCAATGAGTCTTATACATGTAACTCCATACGAATTGCAAAAGGAGCCCTTACTGGGTACATTGCGGGTGCTGTGAAGAGCACTTCTGCCTAACATTGAAGATTGAAACAATTCTAATTTCATGAACTTTAATCATACTTTGACTTTGGAATATGGTCCATTCCATTCATGGTATTAGAAATCCAAAAGACTTGGAGAAATTTAAAAGGATAATATCGTCTTGTTTCCTACCGCCTGTGCCACTTCCTGTGCACATCAGCGCTATACCTGCCTTCTTTGAGACCCTCTCACTCTTGCCACACTGCTTATTTAGTTTTACATAATTGGATATGTATACCCAGAGAGTCCTTTTCCATCATTGTTACTACTGTTTCACCTCCTCTAGCTGCAGACTAATTTGAAGCTAGTGTCTCACAGATTTTTTTCTTTTGGACTGAATTTAATGGACCATGACTCAGAGCATTCTTCCAGTACTGGCAAATGCCTTTACAATTTTTTACCCTTTTTTTGTGCATTGAGATTGTTGCATATTTTTATGTCATCAGCATTATTTTTATAAGTCATCACCATCGCTGACACTCCCTCTGACTTTATCTCTGCTATTCAAGCATCCATTAACTCAGTCAAAACCTGGCTGTCTGACAACCAGCTTATTCTTAACCCTAAAAAAACAAAACTCTTACTCTTTCATCCAAAAGACGTCACCACACCTTAAACCCACATTTTCTATACTGTCTCTCAATAACACTTCCATCATTGTTGAATCTAGCACAAAATTTATAGGAGTCATTATATATGACCAACTTAAGTCTGACTTGCATATAAATAACTGTATTAAAAAGACACACCAAACACTTGGCCTTCTTTATCAAAACAAAAAGTATCTCACAAACAATGCAAAAGTAACCCTCTCTCATGCTTACCTCCTACCTATCCTATTGTATAGCTCTCAGATTCTCAGTAATCTTAACTCCTCAATCCTAGCAAAATTAGAATCGACTTACAACAAGGTTGCTAGATTCGTTGCACACCAAACTTATAAATCTCACCATTGTCTTTCACTAAATCACTTAAACTGGCTTAAACTACCTCACCAGCTTCTTCTCTCTTAACTCCAAATAAGATACACAGAACACTCAGGAGAATGAATACAGTAGTAATGTGTAGTAATTAATTTGGTCTATGTTGCTTGCAACAAATTCATATAGTCCATTGTTGACAATGTGGGAGTGGCTATGCCAGCCTTATGTCCTGTTTATTAGTGTTTTTTTCCTTGTCCGGTGGCTTGTTATTAGTGCTTTTTCCTTGGCCAGTGGCTTGTTTCCAGCTTTATGACAATCTTACTAAAATGTGTACAAACTCCTCTACATACCTGCCAGCCAAATTGTGTAAGAAATCTGGACAAAGCCAAAAATATTTGTGGGGTGACTAAGGTGCACAGATTTTAAATACTACTCATATAAACTGAGAATGTTGTTAAAATACAGATTTTGTATTAGCATGCATTTTGTGAAGTATACAAAGTCTGAAACTAAAATATCTGTCATTACTTAGTGTCTTCATTTCTCAATAATTTGTCAGAAAACCACAAATTGTAATAGAAACAGATCAAATGTATGAGGCAAAAGTTTCGGCATTCTGGACAGCTGAGAGTTATGCCCCACCCCCTGCACTTTCCACACAATTTTATATCATGAATATTAATCAGGTTTCAAGCATGCGAGTAGGACACATTTCACAGAGGAACAGGAAATCAGTAGCCAGAGTGCAAAAAGTTACTTGACTAGAGTTTTGATCCTCTGTTGAGATTCACAGTAGTAATTCAATTTGTTAGACTGTTTATGTTATTATCCATCTGATTTTTAGCCTTCCAACACAGCAATTACTTAGTTCCTGGACAGTGTGGCTTGTGGGATTGGAGTCTGAAACAGGGAATCATGAAGCTGGAGGTAAGAATGTCTGAGCTGATGAGAAAACCCTGCTTCCTTTAACAAACACCCATTGTCCTAACCTAAGGCTGTGGTTGTACGTTTGAGCAGTGTAGTTTTTGTTACAGGGGGAGGAACAGGAGGGTACGAAGCTGCATGTGAGGAACTCTGAGCTACCAGGAGCTGCACAGGAAACCAGTTTACGCAAAGTAAATATCATTTGGGATTCTACTTCTGACTACTAAAGGGAAGCATGTTTTTCAAGTTTCTTAATTCAGCAGCTTGTATTGGTGAGGACTTAAAAACATGGTGAAGTCAGAGGTAAATGGTACACTGGGAGATGGAATGAGAATATTTTATTTATTTATTGACATTTGCTGCCCAGGAAAGTCAGACTGGTGTCCTTACTAAATATGGTAGAGAAAATTTTACACATAATGCAGAAATTAAAAATATCATATGAGATTTTCTGCGAATAGTTATTTGTTTGGTTTGGATAGTTGTGCAAAAGAACACTAAAAATAAAATCAAAATTGGAATTTGTTGCTCTTATGATAGAATATGTTCTTGTTCTGTAATTTTCAGTAGAAACCAGATGTAATTTTATAGTTTTCTGTTTATTTTTATGTGTATGTGTGCTTTTGTAGAACAGTAAAATATATGTAGCATAAATAACACATAGGTCATGAAAGTAGACCTATTCAGCCTTGTTGGAATCTCCAAAGCCAAGCAGAGGTCTGTGCAATCTGTGGCTGATTTTGTGTTTTGTGTCTGTGTCGGGGGGGGGGGGCAGACTATACATTTTTCTCCCATGGTGAGAGCCATACAGCTCATTCCCTCCTTAAAGATAACATTTAAATGCACAAAACGAACTTTCCTTTTCACACAAAAGTGTTATCTTGCATCTTTATGCATGCATATACTTTAGTTTATTTTGCTGCCTTTAAAGTTTGCTTCCGAATGTGGAAGTCAAAAAGTACATAGTCATATTTACAGCATTAATATTTATGGTTGGACAGGAGGCGCTTATGTCAGTTTGGGTCTGCAACTGTAATTATGATGAGTTAACATAAGCAATTGTGTTTTGGTTATGTAATTGCCAAACTGCTAAACCAATATTTTTCCAGGATTTTGAATTTATCACGTGTGCCTAAATCATCTTTTCTGGGACCTTGTTATGTGCTTTATCCAAGTCTAGTAATACACAGTTGTACTATTTCCTCATGTGTATCTTCTCAACTTTCTGTCCCTGTGCAAACATCAGGTCAGTTTTGACGCATCATGATCTGAACCTATACTGCTTATCTCCCATGTTACCTCCTACTACCCTATCTATTCATTTGTAAAACACCCTTTGTAGTAAATTTGTGCAGTTTGCAAGCTTGACACCTAGATTCATAGGAGAATACTAGGCTATTAGCCCAGAGGCCGTTAAAAGCCTAGCCAAGAATTTCACCCTTGTTCCCACAAAGTCAGCACCTGTTTTCCCTGTCCAGCAAGGACACAGGTGGGATCCCAGGGGTATATTTTCTGTTTCCCGTCTAGTTGTACAGGTTCCTCTTAAAGAGGGCTAGTGAGGTACTAGGCTTAACATGGAGAGGAAGTCTATTTCACAGATGCGGGAGTCGTTGGCACACAAATCTATCCTGCCAACATGTTCTTTTAATGATGTAGACCAGGTTGAGACCTTGCTTGCGGGTTGTTCAAGTGGAGTTTGACTTATGGATACGCAGCTCCATCAAGGCTGAATCTGAGATGGCGTTGTATGCCAGATACAGGTTTCCTCTGAGCAGTTTGTACGAGACTGAGTAGAGGGACAGGGCTTTTAACCTATCTGTATAGGATAGGTGTTTGAGACCTTGGATGGAACCTCTGTGGTCTCTCCAACTGCTGCATGTGCTTGGCAAGGTACATGCTGAAGGGGGCTTTGTACTCGATAATGGGTCTGATAAGGGAGGAGTACAGGGATGTTATGACCTCCTTGTTCCTGGATGAAATACCCTTATATATGAGATGGGCCATGTAGAAAGCCTTCCGTACACTGGAGGCAACACGATGGTCAAAAGTCAGGTTGCTATCAACCTGGGTGCCCAAGTCCCGCATGACTAATTGCATGCTTTGTATGGTGTTATTAATGTGATAATTAGTGGAGACACCATTTTCCCGAAAGGGGATAATGATGCATTTCTTAGCATTCAACTTGAGGCCATGCCTCTGGTACCAGTCATTAGTTTGGTTAAGGCCTTCTTGGAGGATGTTCACATCACTAGTGGAATTTATGACAGTGCCCAGATTGAAGTCATCTGCAGACTTGGTCAGCCACAGACCACTGGTTTTGGCTTGCACCTCAGAAAAGTATATCCCAAACAGTAATGATCCCAAGACTGATCCTTGGTGTACGCCACTTGTTACGGGTCTACTACTAGACGTGGCTTCCCCTATTTTGACTGAGTTCTATCAGTGAGCCAGTTAGCTACCCATCTGGTAACATATGGGTTGATGCCTAGCTTGGAGAGTGTATCTATTATGCCTGAGTATATTTCCTGTATATTTCCCATGCTTGTGAATGTCTTTTTTTGTTCTTGAACACTGGCACTAGTATGTACATCTTCCAGTCATCTGGGATACACCTTTCTCTTTATACCAGGAAGAGTGCCCTCACTTGTTCTTCTCCCGTAACTCGCTCAACATCTTGTTACACGTGCTGCAATTTCATCTGAGTTTGCTGCTTTCCCTGACTTCTTTTTCTGTAGTGCTATTCTTTCTTCTTCCTCTAGGGTGAGCTCTTATTCCACATTCACTGTAGGCCGTGTCAGACACAGTGAAGCTTCTGTGGGGTTCTCTTCATTCAGAAGCTGCAGGAAGCACTCCTTCCATCTGCCTTTAATGCTGTGTTGACTGACGAGCAGGATGGTACTGGAATTCCTTATGAAGGGTGTTTGATGACTGTCTTCCTTATCTTTCTGTCTTTGCCTTGCAGGCTTCTAGAGTTTCTTTATACATTTCATACCACCTGAAGATCTATGTTTAAAGCATTTGCCATGCTTACAATTGCCACTTGGGTATGATACCAACTGCTATGGGTAGTTAAGCCTGTGTGACCCTCTCAAAGAAGTTAACTAATTTTAATAGGCAGTATTTTCCTTTGACTGTGCTGATTTGCTGGGGTTCTAACCAAATATGATTTTTGATATCTTAATTGATTAGCTCAGTTATGATATGCTATATACTTTTGCAGATCAACCTGTTAAGGCTAATGGATCTGTAAATACGAGGTTCCTTAGTTGGGTCAGTTTGGAAAGGGGATTCCCACTGTGATGCACCATAATTTGGGACCAAACCCTGTGACTTAAGGTTAAGTTTAACAATTTGGAGATGTTTCGGTGAGGGCTTGTTTGTTGTCAGATCCCATGGAGGAAATATTTTTGTTCTCAAAGGATTTCTGTGGCCACTTAGATAAATACATAGAAACAGCAATCCCAACCAGATGGAAATAAAGTGGAAAATTTAAAAACCAACCACCTTTGTGGTCCAGTAGCATAAAACTATTTTAAGTTATACAGCAGATCCAAAACTCCTGATAAAAAGAATGATAATATTACCAGGGAATTGAAAAATACTATTAGGACTAGAAAGCAACCCTTGAACATATGCTAGTTTCTAAAGCCAAGGATGAGTCCTCCTTTAGCCAAGTAGCAGTACACAGAACATACACTAAATAGGACCAGGTACCTTAATGCAAAAGGCATTACCAATGTGCTAGCAAAGAAGTATAGTGCAAACTTCAAACCTGTGCCCCCATTTTTGTGAATACTGTACTATCTTATTGGGAAACCAATTTTGTGTTTAACTCTTAGTTTAAAGATAGTTGACTTTTTTTTATGGTTGTTTTCTTGATGACATAATTTTTTTTCTGGACTGACACCGAAACTAGATTACATTAATTGTTTTTTAATTTTTACACTCTACAACAAATTTTCTATCTTTTACAATGGACATTCAGGGTGACTCGGTCCAATTTTTAGATGTTTCCCTTAGAAAGAATTATAGTAGACAACATTTTGATTCTACTGTATATATAGAAAGCCCAGCTATTCAAAATAATTTTTGCACTATGACAGTATGCACCCTGTACATCAGAAAAGGTCTATAGCCAAAGGGCAATGTGTGCGACTTGCTGGATGATTTCCAACAATGAAGACTTTCAGTTTGAAATGCTATATTTGAAAGCTGTGTTTGCTAGAAGAGGGTATCCCGAGAAATTCCTTAACAAACTTTTTTAGAGAAGTAGAAAAGAAAAGGACATCAGGTCATTTTTCACCATTATTAGGTAAAATCCAAGCTCTCATCCCTGAGAGGATGCAAAATTCATTAATTCCAACAAATGAAATGGGTACCTTCCAACGCAGTTTGGTTTTAACTTATACAGGGCAATTTGAGGGACTTGGAGAGCTTGTTGAAAGTAATTGGATCATATTTAGTATGAATAGTGAACAGCATAAAACAGTAGGATCCAAACTAGTAGTAGTGTACAAGAAGGCCCCTTGTTTCAAAATGATTTTAGAGAGAACAGTGACACCTAAACAAATGGGGAGGATGTCAAAATGTGGCAATTGTAATTATTGTAAGTATATGTTTGAAGGGTCTATGGTCAGTTTGAGTGGGTTCGGGAAGATTTATATTAAGCAGAGATTTATATGTAGTAGTAAGAAAGTTGTTTACCTGGTTTTGTGTAACCTATGTCCAGCATTTTATATAGGAAAAACTAAAAGAATAATCAGGCAAAGGGTATATGAACACTACTACGACATCTGTAAAGGTGACAAGAGTAATGCCTTGGCAAGGCACATTAGAACCCATGCTGACATTTGTTTAGATTTTGTGTGATCGACCAGGCAACATTAGGTAACCGGGGGGACCTACTAACGAATTTTTAGAGTATTAGTTGACATCAGCCTTACTGAACAGGACAACCCTTTAGATTTTCCCCCTTTGAGACTCTCACAGAGCTTGAGAGAGAGCGAACAGAACAACACAACCAGTGACATCCAATTATTGGGACCAAAAAGCCCGACAATACAGAGGGAATGGGAGACAGAGGGGAGGAACCTGTGTGAACAGATCGAACAGGGGGGATTACAACAGGGGTTAGTATTAAATGTATGCACGGTTGTTTGTAACAATTGTGGGGACTTCTAACTTATTCGAGAGGGGCTTGACTTTTGTGCCCATGTCAGATACCAAACTGGATGAGGTCTTGCTACAATCAAAACTATACACACGCAAAATTAATTTTTTATTTTATTTTAAAGACCATCAACAAACCCAAGTGCATGCAAGAGCTGTGTTAAAAAGGCCAATTATTTTTAACCCATCCCTACACCCAACTGTTTTATTATTTGAAAGACTATGTTAATTCAATTTTAGGGAAGTATTGAGACAACACAGGACAAATTCTGCCCACGGAAACCTTACTGAATGTGAGAAGACCTTGCTTCATAGTATTTTGGACAACAAACAAATGAGGGTTATGAAATCCAACAAGGGTGGGGGATTAGTAGTAATGGATAAAAGTGACTACATTAACAAAATATTGAGCTTATTAATCTCCGATACCTATGAAGAGACCTCTGTTAATGAACTCAATGTAGCATTTCGCAAAATTGACTTGATATTGGAGGAAATGCTATTAAACAACCAGATTGCAAGAGATGAACATGCCTTTGTGCACATAGTAAACCCTAAAATCCCTGTAATCTTTGGGATCCCAAGATTCATAAGTTTATAGACAACCCACCCTACATCCAATTGTTGAGGCGAAGGCTTTAAAAAATTTTGTATAGCTAAGTACATTGATTATTGCACTAAAAGCATATTGGATGTGAATCTTGTCCTGCTGAAGGACTCTTGGGATTTTTTTTGCAAAGAATAACAGATGATTTGTTCAGGGATGAGTTAATATTTGTAACCATTGACATCCAGGACCTATTTTCAGTTATACTGCATGAAATTGGTGTTGAGTAGTTTTATGAATATTTAAAAAAACATACAAATCTCAGTTCTAGTAGACTAGAGGTACTGAGAGAGTTTATGGAAATTGTACTTGAAAACAAATATTTTGAAGGCCACATTTTTAAGCAAGAAACTGGAGTAGCAATGGGGGCAGCATTTGTCCTCATTTTTACGAATACTGTACTCTCTTATTGGGAAACCAGTTTTTGCTTAACTCTGAGTTTAGCGATAGTTGGCTATTTTATGGTCGTTTTCTTGATGGCATGATTTTTTTTCTGGACTGACACTGAAACTAGATTACATGAATTTTTTGAATTTTTACACTCTACAACAAATTTTCTGTCTTTTGCAATGGACATTCAGGGCGACTCAATCCATTTTTTGCATGTTTCCCTTGGAAAGAATTATAGACAAAGTTTTGATTCCACTATATATAAAAAACCCAGTTATTCAAATTCATTTTTGCACTATGACAGTATGCACCCTGTACGTCAGAAAAGGTCTATAGTCAAAGGGCAATGTGTGTATTAAAACAATCAGTACTACTACAAATGGTTTGATCAGTACTACTACAAATGGTTTGATCAGTACTACTACAAATGATTTGATCAGCACTACTACAAATGGTTTGATCAGTACTACTACAAACGGTTTGATCAGTACTACTACAAATGGTTTGATCAGTACTACTACAAATGGTTTGATCAGTGCTACTACAAATGGTTTGGTCAGTACTACTACAAATGGTTTGATCAGTACTACTGCAAATGGTTTGATCAGCACTACTACAAATGGTTTGATCAGTACTACTACAAATGGTTTGATCCCTACTACAAATGGTTTGATCAGTACTACTACAAATGGTTTGATCCCTACTACAAATGGTTTGATCAGTACTACTACAAATGGTTTGATCAATGCTACTACAAATGGTTGGATCAGCACTACTACAAATGGTTTGATCAGTACTACTACAAATGGTTTGGTCAGCACTACTACAAATGGTTTGATCAGCACTACTACAAATGGTTTGATCAGTGCTACTACAAATGGTTTGATCAGTGCTACTACAAATGGTTTGGTCAGTACTACTACAAATGGTTTGATCAGTGCTACTACAAATGGTTTTGTCAGTACTACTACAAATGGTTTGATCAGTGCTACTACAAATGGTTTGATCAGCACTACTACAAATGGTTTGATCAGTACTACTGCAAATGGTTTGATCAGTACTACTACAAATGGTTGGATCAGCACTACTACAAATGGTTGGATCAGTACTACTACACATGGTTTGATCAGTACTACTACAAATGGTTTGATCAGTACTACTACAAATGGTTTGGTCAGCACTACTACAAATGGTTTGATCAGCACTACTACAAATGGTTGGATCAGTACTACTACACATGGTTTGATCAGTACTACTACAAATGGTTTGATCAGCACTACTACAAATGGTTGGATCAGTACTACTACAAATGGTTTGATCAGCACTACTACAAATGGTTTGATCAGTACTACTACAAATGGTTTGATCAATGCTACTACAAATGGTTTGATCAGTACTACTACAAACGGTTTGATCAGTACCACTACAAATGCTTTGATCAGCACTACTACAAATGATTTGATCAGCACTACTACAAATGGTTTGATCAGTACTACTACAAATGGTTTGATCAATGCTACTACAAATGGTTTGATCAGTACTACTACAAACGGTTTGATCAGTACCACTACAAATGCTTTGATCAGCACTACTACAAATGATTTGATCAGCACTACTACAAATGGTTTGATCAGTACTACTACAAATGGTTTGATCAGTACTACTACAAATGGTTTGATCAATGCTACTACAAATGGTTTGATCAGTACTACTACAAACGGTTTGATCAGTACCACTACAAATGCTTTGATCAGCACTACTACAAATGATTTGATCAGCACTACTACAAATGGTTTGATCAGTACTACTACAAATGGTTTGATCAGTACTACTACAAATGGTTTGATCAATGCTACTACAAATGGTTTGATCAGTACTACTACAAACGGTTTGATCAGTACCACTACAAATGCTTTGATCAGCACTACTTCAAATGATTTGATCAGCACTACTACAAATGGTTTTGATCAGTACTACTACAAATGGTTTTGATCAGTACTACTACAAATGGTTTGATCAGCACTACTACAAATGGTTTGATCAATGCTACTACAAGTGATTTGATCAATGCTACTACAAATGGTTTGATCAGTACTACTACAAACGGTTTGATCAGTACCACTACAAATGGTTTGATCAGCACTACTACAAATGATTTGATCAGCACTACTACACATGGTTTGATCAGTACTACTACAAAGTTTTTTGCTGGAGGTGTGAAAAGTCAAATAAAGCAGACTGGATTCATATTTTTCATGAATGTAATAAAATTAAATCATATTGAAATGGAATCAGTCATTTTTTACAAGCTTTATTTAATGAATCCTTTACCTTAACTAAAGCATTGATTATACTAAATGTAAATGAAGGTCCCTACCTGAATAAGACAAATATGTATTTGTTATGGACAATACTTGCTATATCTAGGAAATGCGTAACCAGAAGGTGGAATTCAAATACATCCCCGACCTTGAAGAATTCTACACTTTACTGAAGACAGCTGCATCGATGGAAATAAAAATCAAAACTATAAATCTATCCCAGGCCATTGGTAAATAATTGTTGGAAGAAAGTTATATCTTTGTTGGACACACTGCATAAATCAATATTGTATCTCTGATAACTGATCTGTTAATACTTTCTATATTTAATAACATACAGCGTATAAAATTGAAAGTCAGACTATTGTAAATATTGTATATAGTTGTTTAAAATATTTAAAAATATTATGTAAATGTTTTTTAATTGAAAATAAAAAAAAAAACATTTTTGAGGTAAAGGGCAATGTGTGCGACTTGCCCGGATGATTTCCAACAATGAAGACTTTCAGTTTGAAATGATGAATTTGAAAGCTGTGTTTGCTAGAAGAGGGTACCCCGAGAAATTTCTTAACAAAATTTTTAGAGAAGTAGAGAAGAAAAGGAAATCGGGTCATTTTTCACCAGTATTAGGTAAAATCCAAGCCCTCACCCTTGAGAGGATGTATAATTCATTAATTCCAAGAAATGAAATGGGTACCTTCCAACGCAGTTTGGTTTTAACTTATACAGGGCAATTTGAGGGACTTAAAGAGATTGTTGAAAGAAACTGGACCATATTTAGTATGAATAGTGAACAGCATAAAACCGTAGGATCCAAACCAGTAGTAGTGTACAAGAAGGCCCCTTATTTCAAAATGATTTTAGAGAGAAGAGTGACACCTAAACAAATGGGGAGGATGTTAAAATGTGGCAAATGTAATTATTTTAAGTATATGTTGGAAGGGTCTATGGTCAGTATGAGTTGGTTCGGAAAGTTTTATATTAAGCGGAGATTTATATGTAGTAGTAAGAAAGTTGTTTACTTGGCTTTGTGTAACCTAAGTCCAGCATTTTATATAGGAAAAACTAAAAGAACTGTCAGGAAAAGGGTATATGAACGCTACTACGACATCCGTAAGGGTGACTAGAATAATGCCTTGGTAAGGCACATTAGAGCCCACACTGACTATTTGTTTAGATTATGTGTGATCGACTAGGCAAAATTAGGTGACCCGGGGGGGCAACTGACAATTTTTTTATAGTATTTAGAGTTAAAGTGGCAAATAAAAACTAATGCCACTCAACCCCCTGGGTTAAACAACAATATTTCAATCACTAGCCTGCTCAAGTTGAAGACTTGTTATTCTTTGTGAAGTTAAGGATAAATAGTGATATTATGGGGGGTGAACAGAATAGTAGCTAATGTTCTTATCAAGTTTTTACATACAATGCTATTTTGTTTCTGGAAAGGTTTTATGGGCTAATTCATAGGATTTTATTGGGTGCAGAACAAGGGGAGACCATATGTTTTTGATTTTTTGTTATTGTTTTTAAACAATGTTTTAAACATTTTTCTAGTAAACAGTAACTGTCAATGTACATTTGGAGCAATTATTTAGGTTAGCTTAGTATTTCAATTAAGACCAATTAGCTAAGTGATAAGTTTGGAATCGCCCATTTAATTTTGATGTTAATATAAAATGAGGGTAGCTTGTTTTATTTTGTGTTCTGAAGAAGCCTTGATACTCAGGGGACGAAAGCGTTTAATGTTGTTGTATAAATTATTGTGAATAAAGCCTTTAGCGGCACTCGGCTCTGAAGACTTCTTTCTTCCTTTTTTGTACTGTTTTAATATGGAGATTGATATCATTAAAGTTGGGCACATGGTAGGCACAAAAACTAGGTATGTAGTAAGTGCTTTCTTTACATCAAGTCATAGTAATTACACAAACATGGATATAGGTTGATAGGTAGGTATTATGCTATTAGCTCTAGGGCCTATATAAGCCTAGCAAAAAAGGTACCTTGGCTTTTGTCACCCAAAAAAAATATTTTTCTGTGCCCCTGTCGAGCAGAGCACAGAAGTGACCCCCGGGGTGAATTTCCAATTACCCATCCAATCATCAAGATTTTTTTGAAGAGTGCTAATGAGGAGCTTTGTTTGATATAGATAGGTAGTTTGTTCCAGAGTATGGGAAGTCTCTGGGACAGGAATCTATCCCTCCAGCATGTTCTGTTTGTTGTGGTGACAAAGGTTTAGGTCCCTAGAGCATGTAGCTCAGAGGGATTGGGATTTCTTTAAGTGGAGCTTGTCCAACAGCTCTGGGTTTGACATAGCTTTCTATGTTAGGCAGAGATCGCCTCTGAGTAGGCAATATGCAATGGAGGAAAGCTGGAGTTTTTTGAGACAGCCTGGGTAGGGCATCTGTTTGAAGCCGGTAATCCTCTTTGTGAGGTATTTCTGCGGCCTTTCCAGTTGTAGATGTCTTGTGAGGTACATACCAAAAGGGGCATTGTACTCTGTAATGGGTCTAATGAGTGATGAGTAGAGGGGAACAATGACCTCTTTTTTTCCTGGATGAGAAACCTTTTGTGATGAGGTGTGCCACGTAGAAGGATTTCCTGACTACTATGGCAATGTGATTATCAAAGGAGAGACTACTGTCCACCTGTGTCCCAAGGTCACTTGTCATACTTTCGGTGTTAAGTAGACTATCGCCTATGTGGTAGTTCATGGGTACAGAGTTTTTACCAAAGGAGATGACATTGCACTTTTTGGCATTGAGCTTGAGGCCATGGCTTTGAAACAAGGCATCTGTCTCAATGAGGCCCTTTTGTAGGATGTCCACATCATTAGGAGTTTTGATTATGGCTCCTAGTTTGCAGTCATCTGCGAACTTCGTTATTTATTTGTTTATTTTACATTTGTTAACCGGGGGTGTCTTGACTGAGCCGAAAAGGCCTTTTTTCAGCAGTGGCCCGGGGAGAAAAGCTCCACATAGAAAAAATTACAGATACATTTAGATATTTAGACATGATCAGTATACACACAAATTAATATAGACATGTTTTTACAGTGGTATGCAGCACATCAACAGTTACAGTGGAGAGAACAAACAAGAAAATATTAATTTAAAAATAAAGGTAATTAATAGATTTGTGGTGTACAGCTGAAATTTGGAACATAGGTAGAATACATACATAGTACACAGGTACAGTACATACATTGTACATTAGCCAAGGTTTAGTATGTGTACCTTATCCACTTTCACGAGCCTGGGGAGCAATCATGGTGCTGCCAAGTTTGCTTGAGATGTTGCCTGATGAGGTCATTAAAGGAGGCTTTGGACAAAGTGTTTTGTATGCTAGTGGGGACAGAGTTCCATTTTTTATTTTTTTTATTTTTAGCCAAAGACCCTCTGCGTTAGCCTGCACTTCAGAAAAGTAGATACCAAACAGGAGAGGACCCAGGACTGAACGCTGTGGTACTCCACTTGTCATTGGTCTGAAGTCGGATTTGGAGTCTGCTACTTTCACAGTGTGGGTACTGTCAGTGAGCCAGTTGGCAACCCATGTTGTGACATAGGGATTTATACCTAGTTTAGTGAGTTTATCTACAAGTCCAGAGTGGGGGATGGTGTTAGAAGCCTTGGCGAGATCTAGATAGGCTGTGTGAACCACCTTACCCTTGTCTACGGCTTTGATGACTGCTTCAAAGAAGTCTATCAGGTGTAGGAGACATGCTCTGCCTTTTAAAAACTTGAACTGGGTGGGGTCCAGAGTTTGGAGATTACCAATGTCTTTGTTTATAAGTTCCATGATGATACATTCAATGGCCTTGCAGACAAGGCTCGTCAGGCTAATGGGGCGGTAGTTCCCGGGGTCCGTGGTGACTCCCCCTTTGTGGAGTGGGATAACCATTGCTGTGCACCATTCAGTGGGCACAAAGCCTGAGGTGAGGCTATGATTGAACATGGTACTTAGGTGGGGTGCCAGTTCGTTCTGTAGTTCATGTAGAATGCAGCCTGGGATGTCAGGTCCCATGGAAGCTGTGTTCTTGGCTTTGGAGAGTGTGTTTTTTACCTGTGCAGCTGTGATTACAGGAACTTTGCATTATTCTGGTATAGAGACTGGCCCTTTAGGGGGTGTGGGGGGGGGTAAAGTTAGCAGTCAACCTGCCAGGATGTTGGCAATATCAGTTGGTTCTGTATATTTAGTGCCATTGTGCTGTAACTCAGAGCAGATCTGAGTGTTGCCATTGAGATTCTTGACATAGCTATAGAATGCTTTGTGGTTGTCTTTAGAATCAGTGGCAATTTTGTTTTTGTAACTAGCTTTAGAGGATTTTATGAGGGATCTCAGCTTCTTACTGAGGCTGACCAGGGCACTCCTCCAATCATGGGATTTTACTCTTTTTTTGCAGCAGCAGCAGCAGTTTCTTCCTTCTGTTGTACAGTTTATTTATGGCAGGGGACCACCAGATTGGCTTCCTTTTTTTGGAGGATAGCATCATGGTTCTGTTAGGGATAGCACAATTCATGCACTCGTGTAAGTGCTTATAAAGTGCATTTGTGTAGAATTCAACAGTCGTACCTCTATTGTCCATCTGCATGGGTGTCGTGAAGTTTGCCACTTCTGTCTTAAGAAGCGTTAAGTTGGCTTTGGAGAAATTTTTACAGTGGTTTCCCTAATAGGGGGTGGGGGTGGGATGTGGATATCTAGGGTAATTAGCTTGTGGTTGGATCTGACCAACTAGGAGTTGACCTCTGGTGTGGAACACCGGTCGCCCATGTTGGTAATGATCAGGTCCAGGATATTGCTGCCCTTGGTGGGGGTGTGGATAAGTTGATCCAAGGCATTGGAATTTATGAATACCAGAAAACGTTAAACGTTAAGCAAAAGAGTTGGTACATGAGTAGTTTTCCCAGTTAATGGTGGGGTAGTTGAAATCACCCATTATTAGGGTGTTGGGTTGTACCCTAATATTTTCCAGTGTATCAAGAAAGGAGGAGTGAGAATCCTGGGGCATGGTGGTGGATCTGTAGCAAGCTACAGTTTGGATTGTGGTCTTGTCCAGAGTTAGTTGCTTTTGGATAATCTCGGAAGCATTATGCTGAGCAACTACCCTGGAGGTGTGGATATCCTTAATGAATATGGACATGCCTCTGCCTTTAGTGTTTCGGTCCAGGTTAGGTGGCCGAAAAGTGTGGTATGAATTATAGCCTGGTAATGCAGGGGTGCTCTCTGGAGCCTTGAACCAGGTCTCTGTCACTGCACAGATGTCAATGTTCTCCATTTTAAGGAGTGCAATGAGTGCATTTTGAGGTTTAGACTTCTAGCATTGAATAGCATTACCCTCAGATTTTGTTTACTTGTATCTGTTACGGTGGTGAATTTGCCATTTGAACCTTGCCTAAAAAAGGCACTAGAGGGGTGGGAAATGCCTTAGCCAGTATCCGGAATCCCAAGGGCAACAGGTGCAGGCTATCTCTGGCAAAGCATCATGGTCTGTCGATTATGTCATCCCAGGCAGACAGATACTGGATCCCCTTAGACTAACACCAGAAGACACCTCACAAGACATCTGCAGCAGCTGGAAAGGCCACAGAAGTACCTCACAAAGAGGATTACTGGCTTCAAACGGATGCCCTACACTGACTGTCTCAAAAATCTCCAGCTTTACACCATAGCATATTGCTAACTCCGAGGTGATCTCTGCCTAACATATAAAGCTATGTCAGACCCAGAGCTGTTGGACATGCTACACCTAAAGAAATCCCAATCCCTCCGAACTACACGCTCTAGGGACCTAAACCTTGTCACCACAATAAACAGGACATGATGGAGGGATAGATTCCTGTCCCAGAGACTTCCTGTACTCTGGAACAAGCTACCCATCTATGTCAAGCAAAGTTCTTCATTCGCACTCTTCAAGAAAAATCTTGATAAGTGGATGGGAAATAGGAAATACACCCCGGGGATCACTTTGGTGGCTCTGCTCGACAGGGGCACAGGAAAATAACTTTCTTGGGTGGCGTAAGCCAGGGAACCTTGTTGGCTAGGCTTACTTAGGCCCTTGGGCCGATAGCCTAGTACCTACCTATGAACCTATGATATGTAGGACATGATTGCTGGGGAGTGTTAAATACACATGGAATGTATGAGATTGTTTACAGGACAGGGCCATAGGTGCTGGGGGAGTGTTACATATGGAAGGAATTTATGAGATGGTATACAGGACAGGGCTGTGGGTGCTGGGGGGGCGTGTTAAATACACATGGAATGAATGAGATGGTATACAAGACAGGGCCATGTGTGCTGGGTGGTGCTAAATACACATGGAATGTGTGAGAAGGTATTCAGGACTGGGCCGTGGGTGCTGGGCAGTGTTAAATACAAATGGAGTGTATGAGATGGTGTACAGGGCAGGATTATGGGCAAATACACATAGAATGTGTGAGAAGGTATTCAGGACTGGGCCGTGGGTGCTTGGCAGTGTTAAATACAAATGGAGTGTATGAGATGGTGTACAGGGCAGGATTATGGGTGCTGGGGGGGTGTCAAAAAGAAATGGAGTATATGAAATGGGGTACAAGACAGGGCCATGGGTGCTTGGGGAGTGTCAAATACACATGGAATGCATGAGATGTTATATAGGACAGGGCCATGGGTGCTGAGAACTGTTAAATAACATATGGAATGTATGAAATAGTATACAAGATGGGGCTATGGGTGCTGGGGAGTGTTGAATACACATGGAATGTATAAGATGGTATTCAGGACAGGGCGATGGGTGCTGGAGTGTGTTAAATAGACATGGAATTTATGAGATGGTATACAGAACAGGGCCATGGGTGACGCGGAGTGTTAAATACACATGGAATATATAAGATGGTATTCAAAACAGGGTGATGGGTGCCGGGGAGTGTTAAATATGCATGGAATGTTTGAGATGGCATACAGAACTTTATCATGGTGCTGGGGGAGTGTTTAATACACATGGAATGTATGAGATGGTATATGTGTTAAATACACATGGAATGTATGAGGTAATATACGGGACAGGGCCATGGGTGCTGGGAAGTGTTAAATACACATGGAGTTTATGAGATGGCTACAGGACCCGGGCCATGGGTGCTGGCCAGTGTTAAATAGACATGGAATGTATGAGATGATATACAGGACAGGGCCATAATTGCTGGGAAGTTTTGAATACACACGGAATGTATGAGATTGTATACAGGACTGGGCCATAGGTGCTGGCGGAGTGTTAAATATGCAAGGAATGTATGAGATGGTATACAGGACATGGCCGTGTGTTCTGCAGGAGTGTTAAATACACATGGAATGTAGGAGATGGTATATTGTACAGGGCCATGGGTGCTGGGCAGTGTTTAATGCATATAGATTGGATGAGATGGTATGCAAGACAGGGCATGGGTGGTACGGAGTGTATGAGGTGGTATACAGGACAGGTCTGTGGGTGCTGGGCAGTGTTAAATACACATGGAATGTATGGGATGGTATACAGGACAGGGCCATTGGTGCTGAGGGTGTGGTAAATACACATGGAATGTATGAGATAGTATACAGGCAGGGCTGTGGGTGCAGGGTGATTGTTAAAGAAACATGGAATGTATGAGATAGTATACAGGAGCGTGCCGCTGGGGATGAGGATGCAAATAATACAGGGAGCTGCATGGTTATCAAGACAGGAATATGGTACTGAGGATGAGAAGTATTAAGCAGACAAGGGGGCTGCAGTGGAAAGAAATGTAAGACCTCAGTACTAGGGTTGTGGCATGCTGGGCCACATGTGGCTGCATAGGGGTCAAGTGTAAGACCAAGGCAATGGGGATGAGAAATGCAGCGCGCACAGTGAACTGTATGGGGATTGTGGAGGACCTATGTGTTCTGTCCCATTTAATGAGTTTGGTTCCTTTACGGTCCAACTTGAAACAGTAAAATGAATCGCAGAAACATAGGGACATTAATGTGCACAAATTGAGTTTCCTGTTTGACAGCTTATTATGATAAGATTACTAGTGAGGATATGTTTGTAATCCTAAATTGACTAATTAGATTTTTGCATTTAAGCTGTAAAATTTGTGACTTGTATATTTTCTTAAAAAGCTAATGAAGGTGGTGGTGTACTCTTTTCAACCGAATAGCTTTTGTATGATAGTGTGCTTAAAAAGGGGAAATAGCCATAGTTTGCAGTAACATATTTAGACAAGATGTCTAGCAAATAGCCATAGTTTGCAGTAACATATTTAGACAAGCTGTCTAGCAAATAGCCATAGTATGCAGTAACATATTTAGACAAGCTGTCTAGCAAACAGCCATAGTTTACAGTAACATACACAAGTTTCCAGAAAGTTCTACATGTTCAATCCTGTGTGTAAAGGACAACAGAGTTGCTTAGCTAACTGCCCTCCCTTCTGTGCCTCAACACACGAGTTTGATAACCAGTGCCTTAGTAATAGCTTGATTACCTTGCGTGTCTTAGGACTTGTGTCGACAGCTTGATCCTTGATCGATTGTTAGGTGTACACTAAGCTAATGACATGAGGGCCTTTTTAAGCCTAGCCGTGTTTCCCATATTAGCCATGCTACCACAGGATGTCCTTCCTTAGATCATTGTTCCAGTATTCCAAACTGTTGGTCATTTCTCCAAATAATGTTGATTTCCGTCTGGAGTACCAAAGCCAAAACCTTCCTTACAGCCATACATTTGACATATGACCATAGCCTGTGGACTATGTGTTGTTTTATGGGGTATATATTAAGGATTATGTGAAATCTAGGGCCTGAGTTTTCAAGTGTTTACAGGCTGCCTCTGTCCATTGGGGACATAGGAGGCAGACTAGGAGTACATTTCTGATTTCCCACCCTCTGGTTCTGGTTACTGTTGAATAGGTTAAATGGCAAACTCTGCCTCACAAATTTTAAGTCTCTGGATAGGGTATGGTAGTTCTGATGCTGTTTGTTTTGTGGATATGCAAAAAGCCCATCAGAGTGCGATCCAAGAATGCCACTTATGCTAGGTATAGCTTCACCCTCAGTAGTCTGTAGGCGACAAAGTGTACAGTCAGAACTTTCTGCATAAGACATATTGTTTATGGCTTCTATTCTTTTTTTCTGAGGAACCTTTGTGGAAATTCCAGTTGCCTTGTATGCCTGGACAAGTACATACTGAAGAGGGCATTATACTTGATGAAGAATCTGACGAGGGCCAAATATAGAAGTACAATGACTTCACTGGGTCAAGATGCCATACACTTACCTATAATCTGGGTAATATAGCATGACTTCTTTACTAACTTTGACATGGGTTGGTCAAAAGGTAGGTTACTATCTCCAAATCCTAAACTACTGGGTATGCTCTTAGAAGAGTATCATTAATGAGGTAATTTTACCGCGAAGTAAAAAATAAAAAAGCATCCGGGCCGCTGAACCTTTCTTCCTTTATTAAAAATACTCCAAACATTAAGCGCTTTCATCTCTCCTCGGGGAGACTTCATCAGAATGTTTTTGTCTCATTGATTACACAATCTGAATACTATAAAAAGTCCTATCATTGGCTGTTCATTAATTGACCATTTCAAGTGTATTTAAAAATATATCCCTTAAAATAACCATTTAAATAAAAACATATTTTTACATAGGTTTATTATACCAAAATACTAATACGTTTAGAAAGGGGAAAAATAGAACAAAAAATTGCCAAGAACAGAACTTATGTTAAAACTATTAAATATGTGTTTATAATCTTTCTGCCCTTTCTTTTAATACAGGTTTTAAAGAAATACTGTTGTTAAGACCAGGTTGAAACTTAGCTGTTAACCTTAGCTGCCAATAAAATTCTCTCCTATTAAGTACATTTTTCCAGTTATCACCTCTGGGCTCAATTGTTATAACTTCCAAAATCCCAAATAAAAAGTAGAAAAAACCTGGGCATACTTTAGAATGCCTATATAGGGCATTAGTTTCTTTTATTTTATTTTTTTATTTTTTATGTCATTGTTGCATTTATAAATTTTGCTCCTTAGGGCACACTGTCTTGCCAAAATAGAATCCTCCACATGTGCCACAGGACACAAGGTATACAACCCTCTCGATGTAACAGTTGCCCTTCATAAATCTTGCTGTACTCATCATACTGTTACCCAACTGAATGTCCTTATTTTTAATAATATAGGAACATTGTGTACATCTGCCATGAGGTTTGGTTCCTACACTAATTTTTTTTTTTTACCATCAATTTTATTCTCCATTAGGGCTTACTACCCACACCTCCAACCACCATTTCAATAACCTAACCACTCCCAAACATACTATACTCCATTCACACTAACAACTCTCTACATCTCCAACACTAAAACCTAGCAATGCTAACTAAACCTTCCTCAACTATTACCCTTCTACTACTACTAAACTTATCCTATCTAACATACATCACCAAACCCTTCCATAATACTCACTCCCCCCACTATCACATAACCAGCTCAATACCTAAACAACAAAAACATTACTCCACCCCCATAAGTCCTCACCTATACATCTGCAACCCCTCCCTACTCTTCCCCTTTAAACTACTGTCCACCTACAAACATATAAATCCTAGGCTAACTTGCACTACTCTTACAAAACACACATCCCTAAAACTATACACTAACCTCTCTAATTACCTTTCTTCTCATCTTCACCAAGTTATCGCCACACTACTGTCAGGTGACATACACCCTAACCCTGGACCCTCTTCCACCAACACACCTTCATCTACAAATACCCTCACATCTCTAAATGCTCAAAGTATATGTAACAAAATCCCTAACCTCCATGCCTGGCTTCTCCATCACAATCCTGACATACTGTCATTATCCGAAACACGGCTACGACCCTCCATAAAAGATTCAGAAATAGCTCCCCCCAACTATAATATTATCAGGAAAGACAGAACCCACAAAAAAGGAGGTGGTGTAGCTCTACTCTACTCCTCTTCCTTTTCAGTTACTTCTTATACTAAACCAGTTCCCCATTTTGCCAATGCCGAATTACTGCTAGCCCTACTCCACCTGAACAAGCATAAAACAATATGCTTAGTCTCCCTCTATATTCCTCCTGGTGATAACATACCAATTCTTGAAGACATTCTCTCTTGGCTCTCCACCAACATTACTAATGAGACTGTCATCCTAGGTAACGTTAACATTAACTGGTCCTCCATCCAATGCTCAACTAATCCCCTAAATATAAACCTTTACAACTTTCACCAGTTAATAGATTCAATAACCAGACCATCTAAGGACCACTCCTGTGGAAGCACCCTAGACTGGATCCTAGTATCTCACCCACACCTTATCTCAAGTAGCGGTACACTCCCTGACCCTCTTAGTGACCACTTTCCTACCTTTGCTCACCATCACTCTCCTTCTCTACAGCTGGCACATACCACCATCACTGTACGCTCCTTAAAAGACTTCAACCCCAACACCTTCTCTGACTTACTTAAAGAATTCAACTGGAGTCCCCGAAATACACTACCCCTAGACAAAGCTGTCACCTATTTTAATACATAATTTCAAAACCTTCTCAACACTTTAGCCCCTCCTAAGAACAAAATGAATCAGGAGCAAAACTATCCCATGGTTAACAAAAGACACCATAGCTGCCATGTGCCTTTGTGATAAAGCCCTGAAAAACTACTACAAGCACAAAACCCCAGCCACCCTGAACGAATACAAAATACTCCGCAACAGAGTTAAGAAACATATCTATTCTGACCGCAAATTCTATTATATCACCCTCCAAAATAATCACAAGACTAACCCAAAAAAATTCTGGAATAGTATCTCCTCCCTCTTCAACCCTGGCAAAAAGGAAAACCCACAACCCGATCAAAATATTTCTGACACCGACCTTGCCTTCCAGTTTAATAGCTTCTTCACTGATTCCATATCAAAATTAACATCATCATTTACTAATAACTCCCCTCACCCAGCTACAACTCCTACTACCCCTCCCTCCCTGGGCTCCTCCACTTTCAACCTCCCTCTCTTCTCCCCCAAACCCATACCCATATCTATTATAAAAAAAACGTCTTCTTAAATTAAAACCCTGCTCTAATGCTCCCGATAATATCCCTTCCTTCTTCCTAAAGATAGCTTCTGAAGCCATCACCTTCCCCATTTGTATACTTATAAACCGGTCAATCCAAGAAGGTTATGTACCCCAAATCTGGAAAAAAGCCTACATTATTCCCCTCCACAAGTGAGGTAACGACAATACCATCTCCAACTTTAGACCTATTGCCATCCTATCCCCCATCTCTAAACTACTAGAAAAATGTATCCACATACAACTCTTACCATACCTCACCAACAACTGTCTACTAACCCCAACACAACACGGATTTAGACCTGGATACAGCACTTCTACTGCTCTACTCTCCTTCCTCAAAACTGTAAATAAAGCTAGAGACTCTAACTATATTGTCTCCACTCTCCTCCTGGACCTTTCTAAGGCCTTTGATACTATCTCCCATTCCCTCCTACTGTCTAAACTCTCTAAACCTACATCTTTCACACTCTTGCATCAACTGGTTTTCCAGTTACCTTTCCAACAGACAACAATCTGTCAAATGGAAGAAATCTACCTCCTCTTACCTCAACACTGTCACTGATGTACCCCACGGCTCCATATTAGGTCCCCTACTGTTCAACATCTTCATCAATGACTTCTACCATAATATCCCAAATGCTAAAATAGTCCAATATGCAGATGATTCAACTATTATCTATGCAGCAAACTCCATCCCCTCCCTTATAAAACTAACTCAAGATGCCTTCTCAACCACTGAAAAATAGATGCATGATAACCACCTAGCTCTCAATCCATCAAAAACCAAACTCATGTTATTTACCCCATCCAAAAGCATAACTATCGACATAAGCTCTTTCCTCATAACCAATCAAAATAAGTCATCCCTAGAAATTGTCTCCAAAGCCAAACTGCTAGGAGCTCTCATTGATAATCAGCTTACCTTTGATTCCCATATACAAACAAACATTAAAAAAACACATCACAAACTTGGTATGTTCTACCGGCATATCCGCTTCCTCTCTCCATCTACTAGATTTCTCCTATCTACCACATACCTCATCCCCTCTCTCCTTTATGGTGCCCCACTCCTAATCAACCTTAAATCCTCTATTAAAACAAAACTCTCTTCCTGCTACAACAAAATCACTAAATTCACCTCCGGCCACAGATCCTCTTCCCATCACCGTACTGCCCTCCACAAACTAAACTGGCTTGAGCTCCCTAACTACCTCACCTATACTCAACTAACTCATGCTCATAAGCTCATTTTCAATCCCTCACTCTGCCCCTCACTCTCCTCAACCTTCACCATGCACCATCCAAACAGACCCCTTAGAACCAGCACTCAGAACCAAGTTGAACTCCACAAACCAGCCTGTCCAGCAGGCAAACTCTTACTTTCCTTTTCCCTGGCCCCCCTCTGGAACTCCCTCCCACCTCATATCCGCAGTACCAGCAGCCTTCCTATCTTTAAATCTCTTCTACACTTACATCTATCATCAGTCTGGGAATGCTCCTGTACCCATCCAGCATAACATCTCCAGCTACTACTCACCCCTCAGTCTACAAATCTTCCCTTCCATGAGAACATACATTTGTAGTTAACCCCTTATGTAAATATTCTCCTGTACACACCAACTAACTACAACCTTACTTAACACTTTTTCTTTTCCTTTACTAGTGAACATAGAAATCTAACAAAATTGTAAACTGATATGTTCGGTTGCATTTGCTTTTCTGTGTTTTCCTGTGGCATTATATCGTCAGGCACACTGACGTCCCGCTCACCAGGCTGAACAAGGAGAGGGTCACTGTGAGCAGCCTGTCGGGCGCTAGGATCCGCCACATAACACAAGCACTCAGGTCACTCCAAGGCAAGTACAAATATGCCTCAGTCATTGTTCATGCTGGTGTGAATGACCTGAGACGTACCTCCCTGGACTACATGAAAAGAGACATAAAGGAGCTCTCTGAGCATGTAGCCCAGGCCGGTATGACCCTGACCTTGAGTAGCATCTTACCCTCACCAAGAATGATGCCACAATATGAAGACAAGATGATCAATTTCAACAATTGGCTTAAGTACTGGTGTCATTCAAAGGGGATCCAATGCCTGTCAGCTTGGGATGATATGCTCGACAAGCCATGATGCTTCGCTAGGGACGGCTTGCACCTGTCACCCCTGGGCTTTTGGATATTGGCAAAGGCTGTTGCTACCCCCATAGTGCCTTTTTTAGGCAAGGCTCAAAAGACAAACCCACCTCCATAGGTATCACAAGGGATAAGAAACTATGAGTAATGCTACTCAACGCCAGAAGTCTAAACCTCAAGATGCACGCACTCGAAACTCTCCTTAGCATGGAGAACATGGATATTGTGCAGTAATAGAAACCTGGTTCAGGGCTCCCGAGAGCACCCCAGCACTACCAGGTTATACCTCATACCAAGCTTTTCAGGCCCAAAACTTGGACCGAACCACAAAAGGAGGAGGAGTATCGATATTCATCAAAGATACCCACACCTCCAGGTTGGTGGCAAAGCACGAAGCATCAGAGACTATCCATGTGCAACTAGCAGTGGGTAAAACTGCCTTCCAGTTTATAGCCTGCTACAGACCACCCTCCCAAACCCAGGAACCCCACTCGGCCTTCCTGAGAACACTGGAAAATATGAAGGTCTCTCCAAACACCATTATATTGGGCGACTTCAACTACCCAAGCATAGACTGGGAGCATTACTGTAGCTCCAACACCCTAGCCCAAAGGTTCCTAGAATTTATAAACTCAAATGCTATGGAACAACGTGTTACCACTCCCACAAGAGGAGAAAACATACTGGACCTTATCATCACCAACATGGGGACTCTATGCTCCAGACCAGAAGTGTATCCCTCACTGGTAAGATCAGACCATAAACTAATCTCACTGGATATTCACATCCCGACCCCACCCCCTGCCCAGAAAACCACAGTGAAAAACTTCTCTAAAGCAAATTTCACACTCCTCAAAACCGAGGTGGAATCCTTCAAAGCCCCCGGGCCTGTGGAAAATACGGCCCAGACCGCAGAATCCTTTATAAATGCATTCTATGAACACCTTCAGGAATGCATGGATCATGCAATCCCAAATAAAACCAAGACCCAATCCTCCAAAGGCAGACGCCCTGTCTGGTGGACCCCAGCCATAAACAAACTATACAATAGAAGGAGGAAGCTACTAAATGGTAGAGCAAAATCCCAGAAGGGAAGGCATCACTGATCAGTATTAGCAAAAACTACGGGCACTCATAAAATTGTCTAAGGCCAGCTTCGAGAGAAAAATTGCCCAGGACTCTAAGGATAATCACAAGGCTTTCTTTAGTTATGTTAGGAACCTGGGTGGTAATTCCCAGATATGCTCAGAAGTAGTCCAAAATGACAAAAATACACTGAACCCACAGACATTGCCAACATCCTAGCTGACAGGTTCAGTGCAAACTTCTCCCTCCCCACCAAAAGGGCAAATATCTATCCCAGCAGAGTGCTGCCTCCTGACATCTCAGATGCTCAGGTAAGAGCCGCCCTCTCCAAACCAAAAACACAGCATCAATGGGACCAGACGGTGTCCCGGGCTGTGTCCTACATGAACTCCAAGAAGAGCTAAACCCAAACATAAAACTACTGTTCAATCTCAGCCTTACTACAGGATATGTGCCCAAAGAGTGGCATACAGCAACAGTGGTCCCTCTCCATAAAGGTGGTGCCTCAACGGATCCTGGAAACTATCACCCCATAAGCCTGACTAGCTTGGTCTGCAAAGTTATGGAAAGGATCATCATGGACCTCATAAATAAAGATATTGGGGACATACAGACACTGGATCCTACCCAGTTCGGCTTTGTTAAGGGCAGATCCTGCCTCTTAAACCTGGTTGATTTCTTTGAAAGAGTCACCAAGGCCATTGACGAGGGGAAGGTGGTCCACACAGCCTACCTGGACCTCGCAAAAGCCATCGATACAATACCCCACTTGGGCATTATAGATAAGCTCACCAGCTTAAATATAAACCCCTATGTCACTAGATGGATTGCAAACTGGCTCAAGGACAGAACCCACATGGTTAGAATTGCTGGAGCCATGTCAGACTCCAAACCAGTTACAAGTGGTGTCCCACAAGGCTCAGTCCTGGGACCTCTCTTGTTCGGTATATATTTCTCGGAGGTACAGGCCAACACGGAAGGACTGTGGCTGACCAAGTTTGCAGATGACTGCAAACTGGGCGCTATAATCGACTCTCCATCCGACACAAGCATCCTCTAAAAGGGCCTCATAGAAACAGACAACTGGTGCCAGAGCCATGGCTTCAAGCTAAATGCCAAAAAGTGTATAGTCATCCCCTTTGGCAAAAACAGTGCCCACAAATTACCACATAGGTGGTAATCCATTAAGTACAGAAGAAGTAATTAGGGACCTGGGGACCCAAGTTGATAGCAATCTCTCATTTGACAACCACGTAGCCAAAGTGGTTAGAAAAACATTTTATATAGCCCACCTAATCATGAAGGGATTCACATCTAGATCAGGTGAGGTCATTGTGCCTCTTTACTCATCCCTCATCAGGCCCATAATTGAGTACAATGCCCCTTTGGGATGTACCTTACCAGACACCTGCAGCAACTGGAAAGACCCCAAAAGTACCTCACCAAGAGGATCACAGGGCTCAAACAGATGCCATATGCTGCCCGGTTAAAGAAACTCCAGCTCTACTCAGTGGCATACCGCCTGTTCAGAGGCGATCTGTGCCTGACATATAAAGCCATGTCCAACCCGGAATTAATGGACATGCTGCACCTCAGAAAATCCAAATCCCATCGAGCTACGAGCTCGAGAGACGTGAACCTCAGCACTGAAATAAATAGGACATGCTGGAGGGACAGATTCATAACCCAGAGGCTCCCTTCACTCTGGAATAAAATCCCAGTCCAGGTTAGGCAGAGTCCCTCATTGACTCTCTTCAAGAGGAATCTTGATGAGTGGATGGGAGATCGTAGCTTTACCCCGGGTATCACTTCTGTGTCACTGTTAGACAGAGGCACAGTATACTAACCTCGAAAAAGGGCATAGCAAAATAAATTTAAAATGGGTGTCGAAAGCCAAACACATTCTTGCTAGGCTTATAAATGCCCTAGGGCAGATAGCCTAGTATGAACCTATGAACCTATTAACATTTTCCTGTGCTTATAAGTACTACTCTGACACTTTAACAAACTGTTATGTTATTTTATTGTATTTTACATTATTCTCACTTGTATATTTGACATTGTATCTATGGAGCTTTTCTCCCCAGGACTCCATTGAAAATGGGCTCATTCGGCCCAATGGACCATCCTGGCAAACAAACTTCAAATAAAATAAAATAAATTAATAACGGGTGGAAACTTAGCTGCCAATAAAATTCTCTCCCATTAAGTACATTTTTCTAGTCACCACCTCTGGGCTCAATTGTTATAACTTCCAAAATCCCAAATAAACCCCACTATCTTCTATGTAAAACAACGTGAAAACACAGAGGAAACGCAATGCAGACTCCTGAAAAGACTTTTATTGCAATGCAAACTCGCTATGTTCATGTAATAAAATGTCCAATTGTTTGTTACAATATAAAAACTTTCAGCTACTTAATAAGTTAAGCGCTTTTACCTACAATGTGTAGGCTTCTTCAGAACAATAATACTTTGGTGCTCAAGTGTTTAAATAACTTTTTTGGCGCCAGAATCTTACAGTTGCCCTTAAAGTGATATCACTCCATTTTTTCCCCACTGAACACTCTCAAATCATTATATAAACATTCCAAATTGTTAATTTCTTATATAATAAAAACATGTTATATTATACAATTCGCTCTCATTGTTACAATAAAAATGTTAAAAATAAAAATAAAAATCTATTGTTTGCAAATCCATTGGTGCTTGAATTTCCCACACTATATATTATGAAATGACATATAATTTCTCAAATTACTATTTAAGTGTGCATCGATGATTTTGTTATACAACCTCGTATAATAAAAACCTCTAACAGTTATAATATTTATCCATCCTCTTAATTACCTAACATGTATAATGTATGTTGTATATGTTTATGTTATGTTAACCCAAGTTTCCATTCTTACATTCTTAACATTCTGCTCACTAATATAGGTTTAATCGATATATTTTCATTCAATCCTGTTGTATTTGAAGCATCGGTAAAAAGTTGCCACCATACTTCTCTGTAACTCAAAATATCTTTTCTATTACCTCCCATTGGGTTATGTTTAATGTGCTCTAAAATGGCAAATTTGAAATTGTGTCTTTCTCCTAAACTTTCAATATGCCTATATAGTGCATTATTACTGTCGTTTCTCTTAATACTGTATAGGTGGTCGTATATCCTCTTTTTAAAGGACATTTTGGTCTTACCTATATAGTATCCAGGACACACACTGCATTTTGCCATATAGACAATGAAGTTGGTGTTGCAGTTACCGTACTTAAACCTAATTTTAGTCTTATTTATATTATCTAACGTTATCTCTCTTTCTTCCATTATAACCCCACACTGTTTGCAATTGCCACATTTTTTAGTAGCCTTGTGGTGGTTATCTATATTATTACCATCTTTGTTCAACTCGCTATTCTCTAGTCGTCTTTTTAAATTACTTCCCATTTTGTACACAAAATATGGTCTTTCCCCTACGTATCCAACCGAATCATGATCCACCATAAAAACTTTCCAATTAGATTCCATAATTCACTTAATCTGGTGTACATAGGGACTGTATTCCAAAACACATGCTCGTTGATATTTCCCTCCTGTGTTGTTGATGTTATTAATATTATTTATACTACCTCTCGTTCCTTCATATTTCCCTAACAGTGGTAGGTATCTTTTACCCCATTGCTGAATAACATACTGTTTTACATCTCTCATCATTTCCCTGTCATAACCTCTTTCTTCAAATAATCTAGTTAAGAATTCCATTTCCTCTATCATTTCGTCATATCTAGATGTTATACAGGCTGCCCTTATGCACTGCCCTTTGTAAATATTGTATAGTAATTTTCTCAGATGATTACTCGTGTATTGTAAATAATCATTACAAAATGTGTTTTTCCTGTATATCCATGATTTAAATCCTTCATTGTCATGGGAAATGAATGTATCTAAGTATGCTATTCCGTTAGTACTAACTGAATGTGTAAATTTTAAAAATTCACTACTTGAGTTCAAAAAGGTAATAAATGTACCTAGTTCATCAAAATTGCCGTTCCACAAAATGTAAATGTCGTCAAGAAACCTTGAGTAATGCTTCACATATTTAAGCATACTATTAGGAAATACCACTGTTTCCTCCCAATCCAACATGACTAAATTTGCAAATATCAGTGCACACGCTGAACCCATTGCTACACCCCTATTTTGTCTGTAATATTCTCCTTCATAGATATAGTTGTGTTCAAGTACCATAGACATACAGTGCATAATCAGGTTTATCTTGTCCCAATCTATGTTTCCTTATGCTGTTACAAAAAGATTCCAATCCTGGATGTTTAGAAATACAAGAAAATAAATATATAATGTCAATCGTTACATACAAAAGTTTGTAATCCTCTTGAATAGGGAAGTTTCCTAAAAAATCCCAGGAGTCCTTCACTAAATGTGGGATATAGTTGTAAATATCCTTCAACCATGTATCAATAGCCACCCCTAGGGGAAATGTTTTTGCCTGACTCCCTGAGACAATTGGTCTAAATGGGGATCCTTTATACCTATGTGTATCTTAGGAATCCCAACTAATGTTGCTAACACAGGATGTTGTACCATAAAAAAGTTGTACACCTCTGAGTTTATTCGGTTGTCTATCCAAAATTATTCGATATGTTGGTATGCTATGGTGATCTCATTCAGAGATACAGTTTGGTAATTCCCTGGCAGTGTTAGTATATCAAACATTTTGTTGGAATATTCTATCATATCGTAAATAACCACCACCCCCCCTTTATCCAGTTTCATTATACAAATTTTATGGTCCGCTCTTAAATTTCTTAGTACTTCCCATTCTTCCGATGACACATTGTCATTTATTTTCTTCGCTTTGTTTTTATTCTTAAGTCTATATATATCCTTCAATACTTGTTTTTCATACATTTCAACTCTAGGATTCATTGGTGGGACAAAAGTACTTTTTTTCTTTAACTTACTTTCTCTAGTAGCCAACCCCTGTTGTCTCCTGCTATTCTTATCCTGAAACAAGATAGACAGATTAATCTTCCTCGTGAACAATTTAACTTCACATAAATAGTCCACTAATCTAAATTGGGGTGTGGGTATGTATTTCATACCCTTTGACAATAGGTAAAAGTGTGCTCTGTTCACTGTAAGGTTGGAATAATTATAAATTTTAAAGTTGTTGCAACTATGGATTACTCCATTAACAGTTATTTTATTAGCATTATCTGCTTTTGAACTATTTTTTGTTAATACCAGTGGTCCTCCTTCTGCTTGTACCTGTCCCTGTATGTTCCCCCCGATGGTACGTTGAATGTTGATTCCAATATTCTGGGTTCCAACCTCTCTGAAAATTTTGTCTATAATTCCTGTTGTTTACATATCCATCTCCTTTTTCATAATCCTTAATCATAATAATCCAAATAAAAAGTGGGATAAACCCGGGCATACTTTAGAATGCCTATATAGGACATTAGTTTCTTTTTTTATTTTTTATGTCTTTGTTGTGTTCATAAATTCTGCTCTTTAGGGCACACTCTGTCTTGTCGAAATAGAATCCTCCACATGTGTGACAGGAAGCAAGGTATACAACCCTCTCCATGTAACAGCTGCCTTTCATAAATCTTATTGTATTCATCATACTGTTACCCAACTGAATGTCCTTATTTTTAATAATATAGGAACATTGTGAACATCTGCCACAAGGTTTGGTTCCTACACTAACATTTTTTTTTACCATCAATTTTATTCTCCATTAGGGCTTACTACTCACAACCCGGTTTACTTCACCATTAATCCTAAAATATTCCAATTTCTAGATATAATATCTTTTAAGTCCTTTGAAACAGGACTGTACTGAACAGTACAAGATTTTTCAAAATTATTATTATAGGAGGAAACATTATCTGCAATTTGATCTTGCAAATTATTGCCTAATAAGGGCTGGTATCTCTTGCCCCATTCTTTTAATATCCCTGTCAAAATATCTTCCACTAAATGATGGGATATTCCCTTTCCACAAACATATTAGTTAACTTTCTAAAGTCTTATTCAACGTCACTGTACGAGGAAGTCATTCGAACTACCCTGATGGCCTGTTTTTTTATAAGGCTCCTCCTTTGTGAAATGGGGTGGCAGCTAGAAAAATGAAGGTAAGAATTACAGAAAGTGCTTTTCCTATAAATATTAGATTGAAACCCACTATCTGAATGGGAGATAGTAATGCCCCATTATCTGAATGGGAGATAGTAATGTCCAAATAATAAATACTATGCTTATCAAATTTAAAAGTAAATTCTAAAAAACTGGTAGTATTATTAATTGATTCAATAAATGAAGGTATTAATCTATCACTATTTATTTTTAATAAGGGAAGAATCATTCAGCAGCCTGGTGCTTTTTTACTTTTTACTTGTTGGTTTGTTGCTTTGTACATCTTTTGTGGTTATCAGTGAATTTTACTGGGAAGCCAACTTGCCAAAGGGTACAGTTATGCATTGTTTGGCACTGAGTCATAAACTGTGGCTTTGACACCAGTTATGTCTGTGACTGTGGCTCTGGTACCAGTTATGTCTGTGATAGCCCTTCCTGAAGCATATTTGTTTCTTGAGGGGAATCTACAATTGCTCCTAGTTTGCAGTCATCTGCAAACTTCATCAGCCAGAGACTATTGAAATTGGCCTTGATTTCCAAGAGGTAGATACCAGAAAGGAACAGACCCAGCACAGAACCCTTAGGGACTCTGCTAGCAACAGAACTTTTTATTGAGGTGAATTCCCCTATCCTAACTTTCTGGGTCCTATTTGAGACCCAGCTGGCTATCCAATGAGTAACATAAGGGTTTATGCCTAGTTCTTTAAGTTTCTTTATGAACTCAAGTGAGGTATTGTATCAGATGTGTTAGCCGTGTCATGATAGAGAGTATGCACCACTTTGCCATCATCCATTGCCTTAGGAGATCTTCTCAAAGAAGTCCACCAGGTTGAGTTGGCATGATCTACCCTTGATGAAACCTAACTGGGTTTGATCCAGTGTCTGTTCTTATGTCATTATTAATCATTTCCATACTAATTCTTTCCATGGCTTTGCAAGTGAGACTGGTCAGACTGATCAGTCTGTAGTTTCCAGGGTCTGTAGATGGCCCGCTGTCATGCTAAGGAAGAACTGTTGCAGTTATCCATTCAGATAACACAGAGTCTGACTGTAGGCTGTGATTAAATAGTGACTCCAGGGGTCATGAAAGTTTGTATGTCATGCTACTCTGGAGACTTCCTGGGGTATTGTCTTGGTCCATTGATGTGGGGTTCTTAGTCTTGGAGAGTGCATTAAGGACCTGTTTCCTGGTGATGATTGGGGGAGGGCTATGTTTGATGGTATTTCCTGATGGGTCAGGGAGAAAGTTGGAGCTGGATTTGTGGTCAGCAGATTTTCTATATATTCTAGTTATGTGTAGTTACTCCATTTATAATTAGTTCTTCACGCTATTGTATATTGTCTTTGAGTTTGCATACATTGTTAAAAAAGCCTTTGTAGTGGTCTTTGGCCTGAGGGGCTATTTTCACCTTAAAATTGGCTTTGGTGGACTCAGTTTGCCTTCTGAGTTTTGTTTAGTTTGAACATTTCCTAACTTTTGCAATGATTTTCTTCCATTTGTTGTACAATCTGTTTATGCTTATCCATACCCGAATCAGAAAACTAAAACCCACCACACTCTCGGCTGACCAACTTCCGGCTGAATACCTACAAAAGTCAGCTGATGCCATTGCCTACCCAGTGTCATTACTTATCACTCGCACCATAGTAGAAGCAAAAATTTGTGATATCTGGAAGATATCCTATGTAATCCCTCTTCATAAAGGAGGTAGTTCTACTGAATTCTCCAATTATAGGCCTATAGCTATACTCTCTCCCCTAGCAAAGATAATGGAAAAATGTATTCAGAAACAGTTCATGCACCACCTAATAAATAACCACCTCATGGCAGATACCCAGCATGGCTTCAGACCTCATCATGGCACTACCTCAGCCCTACTAGTCTTTTCCAATACTATAAACCTTAATCGTAATAATAACCATATTTCTTCAGCTCTTTTTTTGGATCTGTCCAAAGCTTTTGATATGGTCGATCACCAACTATTAATCCATACCCTGCAATCACATTGTCTAGATCCCAAAGCCCTTCAATGATTTAATTCCTACCTAAGTGGTAGACAGCTGGCTGTACTTTGGCAGACCAAACTCTCTACCCTGCTACCTAACACCCTGGGAGTACCACAAGGTTCTATATTAGGGCCACTGTTATTTTCCATCTTCATCAATGATTTGAACACTGTCATACCTAAAGTCAGCTGTATCCAATATGCAGATGACTCTACACTGATTTGCTCAGCAACATCCCCTACAGAGTTACAGTTAGTTACCCAGACCACCTTTAACACAATAGAAAACTGGCTTACCAAACGTCTCCTGATACTGAATCCTAAAAAGACTAAAATGCTGTTATTCCCACCAACACAAAGGTCTAGCGCCATTAACTTTACAATTAAAGCAAAGGATGGCACAATAATCTCACCTGACCACTCTACTAAACTACTAGGTGTCACTATTGATAACTTAAAATTCGACCTACATGTTAACCAATTGATCAAAACCATCAATAAAAAACTAGGTTCATTGTACAGAATAAAAAGCTTCCTGACTCCCCCAGCCAAGGTTGCCATTGCTCGATCTCAGCTACTTTCTACTCTCTTGTATGCATCCCCTCTTCTCCGTAATGCTAGCAAGACTGTCCTGAACAAAGTCACTATCTGTTATAATCACATCGCCAGGTTTGCCACTGGGCTGCCTTTCAGGACACATCATTGTATCAATCTAATTCAGCTTGGATGGCTTGAACTACCTAGTCTAATCTTATATAACCAACTGGTTATGGCGCACAAAATTATATACAACTCTGAAAACACCCCTGCACTCAAAAATCTGGTCCTCCTGTATAACAACTCCTAGACCATTACATTCTTCCAACCGACTCCTTATCCAGACATGTAAAACTAATAACCTAGCCGGCGACTCTCTCTTTACAAACTCTGTAGGCAGATCATGGAACTTTCTCTCTCCTGAGATTACCACACTCTCTTCACTAGGTCAGTTTAAAAGTAAGCTCAAACAATACCTGGGATCAAAATGGAAATGCTGTTGTATCAAGCTTGGCTTAATCTTTTCTCCAGATTGTGTACAGCTGCTATGTAACCTATCTTGTACTGCAACTTTCAGATTTATCTACTCTGAACAACTGTTCCTAAGAAACTATTAAAAATGGTCGTTCATCGATTTAATGTAAAAAAAAAATTCTATATGTAATTTCTGTATGGTTTGTCTCTAGGTTCTATGTAAATATTCTATTATGCTATCTGTGACATGTGATATGTAATGATATTTTTGTTACTGAAAGTGGACATATATCCCGGTTAAAAATTGTAAAATAAATAAAAATAAAATTCTACCAAGGTGGCTTGTTTTTTTGTGTTTGTTCTGAGTTCATTTCTTGTAGGCACATCTGTCTCTATGTATCCATTAACATGATTGTACAGTGTTTTCATGAACAATTCCATGTAGGCAGCTTTGTTCTCATAGCTAAGGGGCTTGCAGTTTTACAGCATATCACTTAATCATATGAAGTTTGCCTTTGAATAGTTTCTAAATGCTAAAAGTATAGCAGGAGACATGGGTCTACATTTTTTCAAAGGAGACCACTTTATCCATGTTCACCAGGTAAGACTTTACACTTGGGACTGCATTATTCACCCATGTATATAAACAAAGACACTGGCAACCTTCAAACACTGGACCCCACGCCGTTTGGGTTCATGAAGGGCTGATCTTGTCTCCTGAACCTGACTGACTTCTTCTAATCAGTCTCCAGAGCCGTGGACATGGGTAAGGTGGTCCACACAGCCTATCTGGACCTCGCCAAGGCCTTTGATACCATCCCCCACTATGGAATCATAGATAAACTTACTAAGCTGAGCATTAATCCCTATGTCACTCAATGGGTTGCCAACTGGCATACTGACAGAACCCACACTGTAAAAGTAGCCGACTCCAAATCCAGCTCCAGACAAGTGACAAGTGGAGTACCTCAGGGTTCTGTCCTGGGACCGCTCTTGTTTCGCATCTACTTCCCTGAAATACAGGCCAACACTAAGGGACACTGGCTAACAAAGCTCGCAGATGACTGCAAACTGGGAACCATTACTGAATCCACAATTGATGTGGATATTCTACAAAAGGGCCTTACAGAAACAGATGCTTGGTGCCAGAGCCATTGGCTCAAGCTTAATGCCAAGAAATGTATAGTTATCCCCTTTGGGAAAAGACATGTACCCATGAATTACCACATAGGTGGCAGTACACTAAACACCAAAAGTGTGATAAGGGACTTAGGGACACAGGTGGACAGTGGTCTCACCTTCGATAATCACATCGCCACAACAGTCAGGAAATCCTTTTATGTGGCACACCTCATCACTAAGGGTTTTTCATCCAGAAAAAAGGAGGTCATTGTCGCACTGTACTCATCCCTTATTAGACCCATTATAGAATACAATGCCCCATTTGGTATGTATCTCTCAAGACATCTACAACAACTGGAAAGGCTGCAGAAATACCTCACTAAAAGAATCACAGGCCTAAAGCAGATGCCCTATGCTGACCAACTAAAAAAACTCCACCTGTACTCTGTTGCATATCGTCTACTCAGAACTGATCTCTGTTTAACATACAAGGCCATGTCAAACACAGAGCTGTTGGACATGCTACACTTAAAGAAATCCCAATCCCTCAGAGACACACGCTCCAGGGATCTAAACCATGTCATCACAATGAACAAAACATGCTGGAGGGATAGGTTCCTGATCCAGAGACTCCCCAAACTCTGGAATAGACTGCCCATACATGTCAAGCAGAGTGCCTCTTTGGGCCTCTTCAAAAGGAACCTTGATGACTGGATGGGGAGAAAAGAAATTTACCCTGGGGATCACGTCAGTCGTCCTGCTAGACAGGTGTCCAGGGAAGTAAATACCGTGGGAAGAAATAGCCAGGGAATTGTTATGGCTAGGCTTGTATAGGCCCTAGGGGCGATAGCCTAGTACCAACCTAAGAACCTATGTATGTGAGCACCAAGTCTCACATGTTTGTACATGTGGACTGCCTGGTCCAAGGTGTGTGTATTTACGAAGTTGAGGAATCTCTGGGCCTGTTTGTTTGGGGTCATGCATGATTCCCTGTTTACATTTGGGTGGTTGGAGTCACCCATAAATATGATGATGGTTGTCTTGCAACTATCTTTATTAGGCTTAAATACATGTAATGGATTTCCTGGGTCATAGTGGGGGACATATAACTTGCAAGGAAGTGGCGAAACCAACAGAGGTGAAGGCTTCTTGTATGATTTCAGTAACGTGTCAGATGAGCATATTAATGGTGAATCATGAGCAGACTATATAAGTGATACTTGCCTAGAAGAGGTATAGAGATCATTTATGAAAATATTATTAGAGAAGTGGGGTACACCAGTGATAACTGGGAGGTAAAGAGAGAAAGTATGTGCTGCCATCTAACAGTTGGCTGTGTATTGGGATAGCTGGCTTTTAAATAATTGAAGTGAAGGAGGGGATAGGGTGAGATGGTGCAGTTGTTGAAGGAGGTTTCTGTGTGAGATGGTATGAAAGGCTTAGAACAAATCCAGAAATATGGAAGAGATAAGTTTGCTAGAATCCCTTTTTGTTATATTATCTAAAAGGATAATAGTGCAGCAGTTGTACTATGGCCAGGGCAGAAACCATGTTGAGTACTGGATAAGAGCTAATGTTCTTCGTGTTTCACTGTTGCAGTCATCCCATTTGGGTTATCTGCCTGCAGGTAGCCCTCAGCCAGCCTGAATACCAAAGTCTTCGGATTTCTGCATCGGATGCTGTCACTTCTTCCTTGACGTCAGGTCGTCAGGGGTATAAAACATGCAGCCGATGCCATTACATCAGTATTTACTGCCATGCGGTGCTTGAAGCAGTTCGCAAGTGCCGGTCGGCTGACTCCTGAAATTTTCGTTTTCGAGTTTCAGACCCGAAGTCTTCAAAAAAGATAAGTACCCCATTGGGGATCCTTTTTCTTGCTCTAACAGATGTCAGTAAAAGTTAACAATTGTCTTACCTGTGGAAAGCAAATACCTCATAGAGATTTTCATTCTTACTGCATCCCCTGTTTAGGCCCAGACCATGATGTCCCTTGCTATCGGTTTTGTGCCTTGTTCAACGCCTGAACTATTTGTCGTCGGGCTATTTTTGCAGTCATTTACTTTCGTACTCGATCTGTGTACTCCGAAATGGGTTCGTTAAGCCAGATGACTACCGATCTTCCGAAAAAACATAAAGATAAAGAGAGAGAGAGACCACATAGGTCCAAAACTGCCGACGATGCTTCCGTTAAGCTAGTCACCAGTCCGCCGGTACTCAGTGAGGGGCTTTCGCAGCCCCTGATACCTGCTACCTCAGATTCGCAGGCCTCTACTGAGACCCATTCAGAGTCCAGTATGCTGCGAGATGCTTCTTTGACTATGGAACCTGTGGATGTCTCTACCTTGGATGAGTCCGGAGCTGCTGTGCAGGCACCGGCTTTTGAGGGTGTATTCAAGCCTATAGACATTCATATTAAACAGACGCCATAGTTTTCATCCAGGCCAAAAACTCACACTACGCCTAGAAAACTGACGACCAAACCCCAGGCTCAGGCCCATATGCCTCAAAAAAAAAATGCTTAGAATGGCTGAAGACCTTATTGCCTTAATTAGGGGAAGCCAGACTTCCCCCTCTAAGAGACCTAGAACTGATTTTCTATCTGATTCTTCTGATCAGGAAACTGATATTATATTATATTATATGATATTATAACTGATATGACGACCGGAATTCATAAAAAGCGCCTCCGACTCCCACGTGGAGCTGGCTGGGCCTCCGGACACTCTTGGTATTCAGATTACCGAAATTAATCCTACAGAGGGAACCGAAGTAGCTGAGCAATCCACAGCTTCAGAGGGTGTATTTAGACCCACCCAGTTAACCATTAAACCCTCTGTTAAGTCTAAGCCTCCCTTAAAAGCAAAGAAACAGACATAGCAATCTCCAGGGCAGGCTTCCATGCCTAAGAAACAAATGCTAAAAATGGCCGAAGACCTAATCACCCTGATCAGAGGGTCCTATCTCCCTCCAGATAAAAGGCCCAGACCAGAGGCAGACTATGAATCTTCTGACCAGGTGTCCATTTCCTCTGACTCATCCTCAGACCTAGGATATTCCTTACCCCCTTATGAGGAGTCTGATGCTGAGGAATCAATTCCATCAGCCTCTCCGCCTGAGGACTACTCCTTTGGGGAGACCTTACATACCATGAGGGAGCATTTCCACTGGGAGGGTCAGGATTACTCAGAATTCAAGAAAAGGCTCAGAGACTTCCTTTTATTGCCTCAACACAGACCCCTTGCTATTCCGCCAGTGTTAGAAATTGTGGATGATGTATACACTGATTCCAGCCTAAACCCTGACTCCTTACCACCAGCCCCAGTTAAGCCAGATAGATAATACAGAGTCCCTGACTCTTACAAATTTCTGTACAAAAGCCCTGTTGCTGACCCTGAAACTATTTCTCAGGGACCCAAAGGGATTAAGGCCTCATCAGCTAAATACCCAGTCCCCTCTGACAGAGATTCCAGATCATTAGACAGTTGGGGAAAGAAAGTTTATACATCTGCTACTTGCCTTGAATTGCTAGTTTCACATGCTAAAATATCAGCAATTTTTAATGTCTCAGTTGAAACAAAAGATGCTTCCAGATTCAGATCCTCCTAATTTGAAAGAAATGCAGGATTTATTGCATGCAGCTGAACAAGTGGTAAAACATACTTTGCAATGTGGTTTTGATTCCTTAGAGGCCTCCTGTAGAGCAGCAGTTACAGACTCTGTTATTAGAAGGCATGCTTGGTTAAAAGAACATATGCTACCAGATCATGTTAAGGCCAAATTACTGGATGCACCTTTGCAGCGGGATGTGTTGTTTGGAGTTAAGGCAGAGGAGGTATTAAAAAAGATGGAGGATAAGGCAAACTCTAAGCAAACGGTCAAAGATTTCTTACAGGTTCAACCTCCTCGTTTTAGCAGAAATTGGCCAACTAAAATCGGTCCTTTCCAGTCACAGACAGACCTCAAAGGGGCAGATATAGACATCCCAGAGGTAGAGGTCAGACACAAGGCCCTTACAGACCTCGACAATGGAGAACACCAAGCCAAAAAGAAGGGGAAGACAGGCCTCAACCTTATAAAAAAAACAGTCTCAATGACTTCCCACTACAGCTGCCAAACAGCTCTCTCTTGGCAGCCCCCTTAGAAGGAAAACTGGCTCTTTTCTATCACAATTGGCATTGCATCACCAAAGACAAATGGGTTCTCAACATCATATCTCAAAGTTACAGGTTCCACTTCCACACTCTTCCAAGGTTAAAAGGAATGCCAAATCTGCCACCAAATCAATGGGCAGAGGCTCAAAAACAAATTACAGCACTCATGGACATAAGAGCTATTCAAAAAGCACCACCACAAGAGCAAGGACAAGGATTTTACTCAAGACTCTTTCTGGTTCCCAGAAAGGACAAAGCCTGGAGACCCATTCTGGACCTTTCTTCTCTGAACACTTACCTGGATATTCTGAAATTCAAAATGTTGACACTACAGCATCTTCTTCCCATGCTGGGCAAGAAAGCTTGGCTCGTGACTTTGGACCTCAAAGAGGCATACCTGCATGTCCCTATCAGACAAAACTACAAAAGATACCTCAGATTTCTAGCAGGTTCAATGCACTATCGATTCTCTGTACTGCCCTTTGGCTTATCTACTGCACCCAGGGTCTTCACAAAGTGCCTGGCACCAGTAATTGCGTTTTGCAGGCAAAAAGGAATTCAAATTTACCCATACCTGGACGACTGCCTAATCCAAGCAGAGAGCAAGGACATTCTTCTAAAGCATCTGGCGTATGTAAAAAAGTTATTAAGCTGCCTGGGGTACACAGTAAATGAAAAGAAATCAAAACTAGTGCCCTCACAACAGATAATATTCCTGGGTGCCAGCTTGAACACAATGGCCCAGATGGCTTATCTCACACCAGACAACAAAGACCCAACTCCCTGCAAGAAAAATTCTGCAGGCCTTGGGCTACATGGCATCTTGCATACTACTAATTCCATATGCCAGACTGCATATGAGGAAACTACAATGGTACCTAAAGAGTGTATGGTCTCAACACTGTCAAAGTTTGGAAACCGTTATACCACTAATTCCTTGCCCTCAACAAGAGTTTCAATGGTGGGCTCAAGCTTGTCACCTCAACAAGGGACAGCCTTTTACTCAACCCACAGCCAGGCAGACACTGACAACAGATGCATCGGATTACGCCTGGGGAGCACACATGGCAGGAAAATGTATTCAGGGCGAGTGGCCCGCAGAACAAAGACATCTTCACATCAATCAAAAAGAGATGCTAGCTGTACAAAATGCTGTTATAGCTTTCAAGGACCTGCTGCATCCAGGACAACTACTACTAAAGACAGACAACACCAAAGTTATGTGGTACATAAGCAAGGGGGCACACACTCCTACCCCCTCTGCAGACAAGCCATGACCTTGTGGAACACAGCTATAAACTACCAAGTTCATCTGCAGGCACAATTCCTGCCAGGAGAGAAAAACACACTGGCAGACGACCTAAGCAGAAACATCATGGATCCTCATGAATGGCAATTGAGTCCACAAATATTCAGAATGATAGCACAAAAATGGGGGAAACCAGACATAGATCTGTTTGCATCCCCAATGAACTGCCAACTACAGAAATTCTGCACAAGGAGCTACCATCCACAAGCATGGAAAGTGGATGCCCTCTCATTCAGCTGGAAAAAACTACAAGTATACGCTTTCCCTCCTTTACCTCTCCTTCCAAAGGTACTCATAAAAGCCAGGCAGGAAGAGCCAAAGATGATCCTGATTGCACCAGACTGGCCATGCCAGCACTGGTACCCAATCTTAAAGAACATAGCACAAGAACCACCCTGGATTTTGCCTCAAATTCCACAGCTGTTGACACAACACAACAATCAGATACTTCACAGCCAGCTAAAGACCTTAAATGTAGCTGCATGGAAAATTCCTTAACCAAGCAAGCATTGCCTCTCTCCAAAGCTGTTATGGATGTCATTCTGGAGGCCAGAAGGCCTAGCACCAGGAAAGCCTACTCAGATAAATGGAAGAGATTCTGTGCCTGGAACCAAGCACACAGCCTTGACCCTCTTGTCCCAAACATTCCTCAGATACTTCAATACTTAACTGAGATGCTGGACAAGGGCCTGTCCTTCTCATCCATCAAGATTCATGCCTCAGCCATTTTTGCTCATTACAACACGGATCCACCAATTTTTTCTAATCCTTTACTCAAGCAATACCTCAGAGGGGCTATAAACATGAGACCGCCCCGTAGAGCACCTACACCAACTTGGGACCTGAACTTTGTTTTGGAAAAATTAACTTTACCTCCTTTTGAGCCAGCTAACACAGCAGAATTAAAATACATCTCTTGGAAGACTGCTCTGCTATTGGCAATAACATCAGCAAGAAGAGTTTCAGAATTACAGGCACTAATGGCAGTGGAACCTTTCCTCATCTTCCACCAGGACAGGGTGTCCTTAAGAACTAACCCTACGTTTATGCCAAAGGTAGTATCAAGTGTGGCTCTAAACCAAACTATTCACTTGCCAACTTTTTATCCAAACCCACAGAACGAAGGGGAGAGACTACTACATTCCTTGGACATTCACAGGCAGTTACGCTTCTACTTGGACAAAACCAAGGCTTTCAGAAAATCAATTATTGGTAACATACGCTGCAGGAGCACAGGGAAAAGCCATTTCAAAGCAGACTATTTCAAAATGGATAGCTCACTGTATAAGTTTTTGCTATACCCACCATGGGAAACCTGTACCTAGCAACATTAGATCTCATCCACCAGGGCAACAGCCACTTCAACTGCCTATCTCAGAGGAGTGACTACCAAGGATATTTTAGAAGCAGCAACATGGAGTTCTGTACATACCTTCACCACACATTACCATTTGCCTTTATATTCCAGATCCAGAGCTGGTTTTGCCACTGCTGTGCTGCAGGGCTTTATAGCCACCCCTAATGCCTTATAGATCCATCCTCCCTACCTCAGCTTTGGGATTCCACCCAAGTGTAATGACTGCAGCAGTGTAACACAATGAACATAGTACAGTTTTGTACCTACCATAAATGTAGATGTTCGAGTGTAGACGCTGCTGCAGTCCAGGTTACCATCCCTCCTTCCACTCTTACTTTCTGGTGCGTACCTAGGTCATCTACCCTTATTTCCAAAGGGAAGTATTTGCTGTTAATTAAAAATGGTTGTTTGCTTTTCTAATTTATAATTTACTAGCAGTTTGAAAGGCCTACCTATTTGGGGGCACCTGACATCTGGGGCAAGAAAAACTGAAGAAGTCGGCTGCATCTTATATCCCCCTGGCGCACTGACGTCAGGGAAGAAGCGACAGCAACCGATGCCAGACCAAGACTTTGGAACTCAGGCCGACTGGGGAACCGCCTGAGGGCAGGATAACCCAAGTGTAATGACTGCAGCAGTGTCTACACTCGAACATCTACATTTATGGTAGGTACAAAACTGTACTTTTCTGGAGCCAGGCTCAGGGGATGGGCACAACGGTGCCCAGCTTACCTAATATTCTACAGTACTTAACAGAAATGCTCCACAAGGGCCTATCCTTCTCGTCAATTAAAATTCATGCCTCTGTCATTTCAGCACATTATAATACTGAGCCACCCCTCTTCTCTCACCTCTTGCTAAAGCAATTCCTTAGAGGGGCCAAAAATTTAAGACCCCCCCCAGGAGAGCTCCCACTCCAGCCTTGGACCTTAACTTTGTATTGGAAAAGCTCACTCTTCCCCCCTTTGAGCCAGCTGCTACAGCAGAGTTGAAATTCCTTTCTTGGAAAACAGCCTTCCTTCTAGCCATCACTTCAGCAAGAAGAGTGTCTGAATTACAGGCCCTCATAGGAGTGGAACCCTTCGTTATCTTCCATGCGGACAGGATTTCCCTTAGGACTAATCCTTCCTTTATGCCCAAGGTGGTGTCTACTGTGGCCCTAAATTCATCCTTTCATTTGCCTACTTTTTTCCCTAATCCACAAAACAAAGGGGAATGAATACTGCACTCTCTGGATGAGCACAGACAACTTAGATTCTATTTGGACAGGACTAAGCCTATCAGAAAATCTGAACAGCTGCTAGTTAGCTTTGCTGCAGGGACAGAGGGGATGGCTATTTCAAAGCAAACCATTTCCAAATGGATAGCCCATTGCATTCATTTCTGCTGCAAACACCATGGAAAACCTACCCCACAGGGGATAAGATCACATTCCACCAGGGCTGCATCTACATCTGCGGCATTTCTCAGAGGAGTTCTTACCAGGAACATCCTAGAAGCTGCTACCTGGAGTTCTGTACATACCTTCAAGCATTACCACATGTCTATCTTTTCTAAATCCAGAGCTGGATTTGCCACTGCAGTCTTGCAGGGCATAATAGCTGGTCCTAATGCTCTTTAACTTCCTCCTCCCTTCCTTAGCTTTGAGAATCAACCCAAATGTGATGACTGCAACAGTGAAACACGAAGAACATAGTACATTTGTGTGCACTTACCATAAATGTAGATGTTAGAGTGTATTCACTGTTGCAGTCCTGGTTACCCTCCCTCCAGCCCCCTGACTTCTCCTGGCTCTACCTTTCCTTCTTGTTGGTATATTTATTTTTTCTTGTGTATTTGCTTTTTGATGGGGGGATTACCATACTATTTAATTGCTTCCTATTGTGCGGGCACCTGACATCTGGGGCAAGAAAAACTGATGTAATTGCGTCGGCTGCATGTTTTATACCCCTGACGACCTGCCATCAAGGAAGAAGTGATGGCATCTGATGCAGAAATCTGAAGACTCTGGTATTCAGGCTGACTGAGAACTACCTGCAGGCAGATAACCCAAATGTGATGACTGCAACAGTGAATACACTCGAACATCTACATTTATGGTAAGTGTACACAACTGTACTTTCTGAGAGAAGATGGTGAAGAAGTGGAGTGCAGATACATTTTCCGTAGGATTTTTTAGAGATGGGAGAGGATTGCACTGGGACAAAAGTTTAGAGACTTCTGTACAGTTTCCATCCTTGTGCAGTAGGGTGACAAATGATCTTTTCCAAAGAGATGAGACATAAGAATCCTGTACGGATCTATTGATTAAGGTAGTTACTGGTAAGATTAAGCTTTTGCTGCTCTCTTGAGGTATTCAGGTGGGATGTTGTTGGCAGCTATGGAGCAAGATTTAAGATGTTCTTCATGTTTCACTGTTGCAGTCATTACATTAGGGTAATCTGCTGGCAGGTTGCCCTCAGTCAGCCTGAATTCCAAAGTCTTGGGTCCTGCATGGGTTGCTGTCTTCTCTTCCATGACGTCAGGTCGTCAGGGGTATAAAACATGCAGCCAATGCCATTTTCTTTAGTCTTTCTTGCCGCGTGGTGCCCGAAGCAGAAGCATTTCGCAAGTGCCTGTTGGCCGACTACTGAAATATTCGAGTTTGAGTTTCAGAACAGAAGTCTTCACTAAAGCTAAGTACCCCGTTGGGGAAACTTTTTTCTTGCTTTTTACCAATGTCAGAAAAAGTTAATAATTGTATTACTTGTGGGAAGCAAATACCTCATAAGGATTTCCATTTATACTGTATTCCTTGCCTAGGCTCTGATCACAATGTGCCTGGCTGTCGGTTTTGTGCTAGATTTAACCAACGCACTATTAAGCGTCAGTATATTTTTGCATCTAAGTATTTTGGAAACAAATTTAACTACCCATAAATGTTGTTGGATAGCAATCTGACTACCGGAGTACACAAAAAACAAAATGCACAAAAAAGGACAGAGAAAGGCAGTCTAGATCCTAAACCGATGACAAAGCTTCTCCTAAGCCAATCGCTGGTTCGCCGGTACTCAGTGAGGTGCTTTTGCAGCCACTGATACCCGCTACCTTCGAGTCACAGGCCTCTACTGACACCCATGTGGAGTCCAGCATGCCGCAAGATACTCAAGGTATTGGACCGATGGATGTATCTCCCTCGGATGGGTCCGGAGCCGCTGAGCAGGCACCGGCTTCTGACCTCAACATTTATATACCAAACCGATGAAAGCTGCAATGCCAAAGGCAAAGACATCTTCTACAACTAAAAAAATGACACCTGAGAAACGTGCACAGGCCTCTGTGCCTAAAAAACAGATGAACAAAATGGCTGAAGACCTTATTACCTTGATCAGGGGTACCCATCCCCCTCCAGATAAGAGGCCTTGGCAAGACACTGACTATGAATCTGCAGATCAGGTTTCTATTTCTTCTGATTCCTCTTCTGATCAGGAATTATCTTTACCTCCCTATGAGGATTCTGATGCTGAGGAAGTCTGTTCCATCTGCATCTCCTCCTGAGGATTATTCATTTGGAGAAACCTTGCATACTTTGAGGGACCATTTTCACTGGGAGAGTCAAGACTTCTCAGAATCAAAAAAAGAGGCTCAGGGATTTCCTCCTTCTCCCTCAGCACAACCCTTTAGCCATTCCCCTTGTCTTAGACTTTGTGGATGATATGTTTTCGGAGTAAAGCCTGACCCCTGACTCCTTAGCTCCGGCTCCTAGTAAGCCTGACAGATATTACAGGGTCCCTGACTCTCATAAATTTTTATTTAAAAACCCTGCTGCTGATCCTGAAACTATTTCACAGAGTCCAAAGGGAGTTAAGGCCTCAACAGCAAAAACCCCTACCCCCTCCGATAGAGATTCAAGGGCACTGGACAGATGGGGAAAAAAGGTTTATACATCTGCAACCTTGGCAATCAGGGCCTTAAACTGTCAGTTTCATATGCTTAAGTACCAACAACATGTTATGAGATTGCTGAAACAGAAAATGATGTTGATTTCAGAATGTGCAGAAAACAAGGAATAGCAGGAATTATTGTATGCAGCTGAACAAGTTGGAAAGCAAACTTTGCAATGTGGGTTTGATTTTTTAGATGCCTCCTGCATGGCCGCAATTACTGGATCTGTGATTAGGAGGAATGCCTAGTTAAAGGAACAAAAATTGCCTGATCATGTTAAAGCTAAATTGCTAGATGCACCTTTACAGCATGATTCTCTGTTTGGTATTAAGGCAGAAGAGGTTTTAAAGAAAATGGAAGACAAAGCTAAGTCTATGCAAACTGTAAAAGATTTCTTACAAGTGCAGCCACCTAGATTCGGTAGACACTGGCCTACAAAAAAATTGGTCCTTTTCCTGTGTCAGACAGAGCTCAAAGGGGCAAATCCAGACACCCTAAGTGTCCCAGGTACCAGGCTCAAGATTCATACAGGTCAAAGCAATGGGGCGCATCCACCTCCAAATCTGGAGGAGATAAAGCGCAAACCTACAGAAAGCAATCCCAATGATTTCCCTCTGCCTACACCAAGCACTTATCTTTTGGCAGCACCCATAGGGGGAAAATTAGCACTTTTTGCTCAAAATTGGCAGTTAATAACCCAGGACAAGTGGGTACTAAACATCATATCACAGGGATACAGATTCCATTTCCACACTCTGCCAATGACAAATGGTTGGCCAGATCTGCCAAAAAAACAATGGGCAGAGGCATAGAAACAGGTTACGTCCCTCATGGATATGGGGGCATTCAGAGAGTACCAGAACAGGAAAAAGGACAAGGTTTTTACTCAACTGTTCCTGGTACCCAGAAAGGACAAGGCCTGGCAGCCAATACTGGATTTATTGATTTTGAACACATACCTGGACATTCCAAAATTCAAAATGCTCACTTTGCAACAGCTTCTGCCCATGCTGGGCAAGAATGCTTGGCTGGTGACATTAGACCTAAAAGAGGCATACCTGCATGTCCCAATAAGACAGTCATGCAGAAGATACCTCAGATTCAAGGCTGGCTTAATGCATTACCAATTCTCTGCACTGCCCTTTGGATTATCTACTGCACCCAGGGTCTTTACAAAATGCCTGGCACCAGTAATTGCATTTTGCAGACAAAGAAGTATTCAAATATATCCATACTTGAACCCCTGTCTCATTCAAGCAGAGAACAAGAACACGCTTCTATGACACCTGGCATTTGTGAAAAGGCTTCTAACATGCCTAGGGTACACAATAAACAAAAAGAAATCATAACTGGTACCCTCTCAAAAGATAACATTCCTGGGTGCAAGCTTGAATACAACTGCCCAGATGGCTTACCTCACGCCAGACAAACAAAGGCAACTGACTACTTACTTCAAACTGATGGCAACAAAAACTCAGTCTTCTCTAAGACAAATTCTGCAGGCTCTGGGCTTCATGGCATCCTGCATTCTACTAATTCCATATGCAAGACTGCATATGAGGAAACTTCAATGGTACCTAAAAAGTTTATGGAGTCAACATTCACACAGTCTGGAACCAATGATTCCTCTCATTCCCTGCCTGCAACAGGAGTTTCTATGGTGGGCAAAGACCTGTCACCAAAACATGGGACGGCCCTTCACTCTACCCCCTGCAAGCCAAACCTTAACAACAGACGCATCAGATTATGCCTGAGGGGCCCACATGGCAGGAAGATGCATTCAGTATATATGGGCACCAAGTCAAATGCATCTACACATCAACCAGAAAGAGATGCTAGCTGTTCAAAATGCCCTAACAGCCTTCAAGGAATTACTTCATTCAGGACAACTACTGATAAAGATGGACAACACCACAGTCATGTGGTATATAACAAACAAGGGGGTACACACTCATACCCCCTCTGCAGATTAGCCATGGCACTGTGGGACACAGCTTTGACCTACCAAATACATCTTCAAGCTCAATTCCTGCCAGGAAAACAAAATACTCTGGCAGACGATTTAAGCAGACACCTTATGGATCCTCACGAGTGGAAACTAAATCCACAAGTCTTCAGCATGATAACAGAGAAATGGGGGAGCCCAGACATAGATCTATTTGCCTCTCCTCAAAATTATCAACTGAAAAGATTCTGCACAAGGACTTATCACAGACAAGCATGGAAAGTGGATGCCCTGTCCTTCAGTTGGAAAAACCTATCAGTTTACGCCTTTCCTCCTCTGCCTCTTCTACCCAAGGTCCTCCTAAAAGTCAGACAAAAGAAGCCAAAGATGATATTAATTGCCCCAGACTGGCCCCGCCAATACTGGTACCCAATCCTAAGGAACTTGTCTCAATACCCAGCTTGGACCTTGCCTCAGAAACCACAACTACTGTCCCAGCAAAACAATCAGATCCTGCACAATCAACTACAGACTCTGAACCTGGCAGCATGGCTCATCATGTAATTATACAAACGACACCTCTCAGTAAAGCTGTGATGGATGTCATTTTGGAAGCCAGAAGGCCTAGTACTAGAAAGTCTTATGCTGACAAATGGAAGAGATTCTGTGCTTGGAATCAAGCACAAGGAACTGCAGAACCACATATTCCTCAGATATTACAATACTTTTAACTGAGATGCTTGACAAAGGCCTATCTTTCTCATCAATCAAAATCCATGCCTCTGCCATTTCGCTCGTTACAACACAGAGCCACCAATCTTTTCTCATCCTTTACTAAAGTAGTATCTTAGAGGATCCAAAATTTAAGCTCTCCCAGCAGATCACCATTACCTGCATGGGACCTCAATTACGTGTTGGAAAAGCTCACCCCACCTCCATTTGAACCAGCTGCTACTGCTGATATAAAGTTCTTATCATGGAAGACAGCTCTGCTACTAGCAGTTACTTCAGCAAGAAGAGTTTCAGAGCTACAGGCCCTCATGGCTGTAGAGCCTTTAATCATATTTTACCCAGACAGGGTGTCTCTGAGGACAAATCCTACTTTTATGCCTAAGGTCATTTCCAGTGTGGCTCTAAACCAAACAATTCATCTGCCAACTTTTTATCCAAATCTGCAGAACAAAGGGGAGAGAATTCTGCATTCCTTGGACATACACAGACAGCTAAGATTCTACTTGAGCAGGACTAAAGGTCTAAGAAAAACTGAGCAATTACTAGTGTCATATGCCGCAGGATCAGAAGGAAAGCCTATTTCAAAGCAGACAATTTCAAAGTGGATTAGCCATTGCATCTGTTTCTGTTACTTACACCCTGGCAAGCCTGTGCCCAAGGGCATTAGGTCTCACTCCACCAGGGCTGCAGCTACTTCAGCTGCCTTTCTCAGAGGAGTACCAACCAAGGACATTCTAGAGGCTGCTACTTGGAGTTCTGTTCACACCTTTACAAAGCATTACCATTTGCCTCTCTAAGTCCAGGGCAGGCTTTGCCGCTGCAGGGCCTTATAGCCTCACCTAATGCTGTTTAGCTCCAGCCTCCCAACTATAGCTTTGGGATTCTACCCAAATGTAATGACTGCAACAGTGAAACACGAAGAACATATTACAGTTGTGTACACTTACCATAAATGTAGATGTTCAAGTGTATTCAGTGTTGCAGTCCAGGTTACCCTCCCGCCATCTCTACTGTTTATCTTTCCTTCTCTATCTTTTACAACCTATGTGGTGTATTTGCTTGTAGATGAAGGTAAAGTTTATATTAATGCATGTAAATATATATATATATATATATATATATATATAATATATATATATATATATATATATATATATATATATATATATATATATATATATATATATATATATATATATATATATATATATATATATATATATATATATATATATATATAATATTGCTACCTTTTTGGGGGCACCTGACATCGGGGGCATTAAAAACTAAAGAAAATGGCATTGGTTGCATGTTTTATACCCCTGACGACCTGACGTCATGGAAGAGAAGACAGAAACTGATGCAGGACCCAAGACTTTGGAATTCAGGCTGACTGAGGGCAACCTGCCAGCAGATTACCCTAATGTAATGACTGCAACAGTGAATACACTCAAACATCTACATTTATGGTAAGTGTACACAACTGTACTTTTTAAGTAGCACTTTTTATAGTAGATTACAGGTTTTAAGGTAAATTTGTTAGCATTTGTGGCAAAGGATTGTTTGGATTCATATTTTTCAAAGGTTAATGTGTTAGTGGAGGGGGGGCAGTTGGTAATATGTTATGGGTTTGTTTAGGGGAGAGTGATGTCCTGTTGGTGAGGACAGAAATTCTCTCTATAAATTATTTATTAAATGTAGTTACTATTTTGAGGGGGAGCAGGTTTGAGAGGGATACACATCTTTTTTTAGCCAGGATTGAGTAGTGTATAAATAGAGGACCAGAATTTTTTTTGAGAATTTTGAAGATTAAGTTGTAGTTGTTCATAGTATTATTTCTTATCTTTGTATATTTGTTTTTTAGCTTGATTATGAAGTTCCCTGAATCAATGAAAGTTTTTTTTTTATTTAGCACGGCCCTTTGGCTTATCTACTGCACCCAGGGTCTTTACAAAATGCCTGGCACCAGTAATTGCATTTTGCAGACAAAGAAGTATTCAAATATATCCGTACTTGAACCCCTGTCTCATTCAAGCAGGGAACAAGAACACGCTTCTATGACACCTGGCATTTGTGAAAAGGCTTCTAACATGCCTAGGGTACACAATAAACAAAAAGAAATCATAACTGGTACCCTCTCAAAAGATAACATTCCTGGGTGCAAGCTTGAATACAACTGCCCAGATGGCTTACCTCACGCCAGACAAACAAAGGCAACTGACTACTTACTTCAAACTGATGGCAACAAAAACTCAGTCTTCTGTAAGACAAATTCTGCAGGCTCTGGGCTTCATGGCATCCTGCATTCTACTAATTCCATATGCAAGACTGCATATCAGGAAACTTCAATGGTACCTAAAAAGTTTATGGAGTCAACATTCACACAGTCTGGAACCAATGATTCCTCTCATTCCCTGCCTGCAACAGGAGTTTCTATGGTGGGCAAAGACCTGTCACCAAAACATGGGACGGCCCTTCACTCTACCCCCTGCAAGCCAAACCTTAACAACAGACGCATCAGATTATGCCTGAGGGGCCCACATGGCAGGAAGATGCATTCAGTATATATGGGCACCAAGTCAAATGCATCTACACATCAACCAGAAAGAGATGCTAGCTGTTCAAAATGCCCTAACAGCCTTCAAGGAATTACTTCATTCAGGACAACTACTGATAAAGATGGACAACACCACAGTCATGTGGTATATAACAAACAAGGGGGTACACACTCATACCCCTCTGCAGATTAGCCATGGCACTGTGGGACACAGCTTTGACCTACCAAATACATCTTCAAGCTCAATTCCTGCCAGGAAAACAAAATACTCTGGCAGACGATTTAAGCAGGCACCTTATGGATCCTCACGAGTGGAAACTAAATCCACAAGTCTTCAGCATGATAACAGAGAAATGGGGGAGCCCAGACATAGATCTATTTGCCTCTCCTCAAAATTATCAACTGAAAAGATTCTGCACAAGGACTTATCACAGACAAGCATGGAAAGTGGATGCCCTGTCCTTCAGTTGGAAAAACCTATCAGTTTACGCCTTTCCTCCTCTGCCTCTTCTACCCAAGGTCCTCCTAAAAGTCAGACAAAAGAAGCCAAAGATGATATTAATTGCCCCGGACTGGCCCCGCCAATACTGGTACCCAATCCTAAGGAACTTGTCTCAATACCCAGCTTGGACCTTGCCTCAAAAACCACAACTACTGTCCCAGCAAAACAATCAGATCCTGCACAATCAACTACAGACTCTGAACCTGGCAGCATGGCTCATCATGTAATTATACAAACGACACCTCTCAGTAAAGCTGTGATGGATGTCATTTTGGAATCCAGAAGGCCTAGTACTAGAAAGTCTTATGCTGACAAATGGAAGAGATTCTGTGCTTGGAATCAAGCACAAGGAACTGCAGAACCACATATTCCTCAGATATTACAATACTTAACTGAGATGCTTGACAAAGGCCTATCTTTCTCATCAATCAAAATCCATGCCTCTGCCATTTCGGCTCGTTACAACACAGAGCCACCAATCTTTTCTCATCCTTTACTAAAGTAGTATCTTAGAGGATCCAAAAATTTAAGCTCTCCCAGCAGATCACCATTACCTGCATGGGACCTCAATTACGTGTTGGAAAAGCTCACCCCACCTGCATTTGAACCAGCTGCTACTGCTGATATAAAGTTCTTATCATGGAAGACAGCTCTGCTACTAGCAGTTACTTCAGCAAGAAGAGTTTCAGAGCTACAGGCCCTCATGGCTGTAGAGCCTTTAATCATATTTTACCCAGACAGGGTGTCTCTGAGGACAAATCCTACTTTTATGCCTAAGGTCATTTCCAGTGTGGCTCTAAACCAAACAATTCATCTGCCAACTTTTTATCCAAATCTGCAGAACAAAGGGGAGAGAATTCTGCATTCCTTGGACATATACAGACAGCTAAGATTCTACTTGAGCAGGACTAAGGCTCTAAGAAAAACTGAGCAATTACTAGTGTCATATGCTGCAGGATCAGAAGGAAAGCCTATTTCAAAGCAGACAATTTCAAAGTGGATTAGCCATTGCATCTTGTTAAATAAATTGTTAAAATCAGACTGTAAAAATCATCTGGCATTTAAAAACAATGTCAGTCAATAACAAACAGTAATGCAGGAGACTCAAGTATCTAATTTACAACTACTCTAATGTACATTAGGAGGCAAAAAACCATACACAAACTTGTACAGAATTTTGTCTAACTTTATTTAGGCAGTGTTTGCCATTTTATATCATTTACAATCAGCTTTTGCCCACCTCACTGACGTGGTCAGTGACAGGGTCTTTACATCATAGTAACTTATGAAAAAGTGCTGAGATAGTGCTTTTCAAAAATCTTTTTCCCATGAGAATATTACAGCCTTGCAAAGCACCTGGTCAATCACAATGTCCTTCCGAGGATGTAGCCAATTCAAGGCTCTTAGATTAGCTCAAATACAATGGATGAATGTCTCTTTAATACATTTCTTTGTCTCTCTGTTCACCAGCTGGACATTATCTCTGATAGTGCGCACAAGGCCATTCTTCTGGTGGAAGCAGGAAAAGATACACATGCACACAGATTCATTATTTTCTAACTTTGCAAAATAATCTTTACTGACAGAAATGAGCCAGCCGAGCTGCCAAGGCCAAGTTTCTAATCACACTGCAGCTTATGCTTCAAGCAATAATATGCGAGTTTATTTCTACTATTATTCTAGTAAAACAGAATTAAATGCATTACATATTACTCTATTTTTCAATCTATATATTTCATATATGTTCAAGTTATATATCTAACCACACAACTTATATATGTCTGAATATGTGAATGCATATTTTTCTAACATTCTCCCTCCTGTTAATGCATTTCATTCTATTTGAAACATAAACAATATCATTTCATTTCTTAGCCTTTTCCTTTTCAAGGACTTTCAGCTAAGTAAGTCATTTATTTTATATTTCAGAAAAGCATCATCTGAAATTAATCTTTCAATTTCAACACTTTGGTAAAAAGTTTTAGTAACAGATATATCAACAAATTTTTGATTAATCTTTTCATGCAGGGAATTTCACAGTAAACACATGCTCCTATTAGGAGTATACCCACACAAATAGCAATTAAATGTTTAATAGGATGGAACCCCCAAACAGATTCTGGAAAAAGTCCGTCAGTGGGTTTGGGTCTGGTTTAGTCATTGCTGATACTTGCTGAATTACCTCTAGGTGGTCATTGATTTCATGTTGGTTGTCTGGAATGTACGCACAGCATTCTTCTTCGTGTACCACCTCTTGCCGCTAGGGTGAAGTAAAGAGCCATTCGATTTTGTAGCACAACAGTTTTTATTGCATTCAGTTCATTAGTCACCAATTCTAGGGTGGAAATGTTGCATTGCTCATGACTTTTGACAGCTTCCTCAGCTCCCAGATCGATTTGACTGCTCCATAGGCTGGTGGTATTCCTGCCCTGGATATAACACTGTTGCCCAAGTCCATATGAGTCAATTTACTTTTGTCTTTCACTGAATTATGGTCTTTTCAACCAGCTTCGATTTTACCAACTGGATTCACAGGTTTTTTAACTGGACCTTCAGATTCTCGAGCTGTTTTTCTTACGTTTTGTATTTTACCCAAAGGTAATTCTGCAGTATGTCTTATTGCTGAAACCAGATAACCCAAAAAACAACTGCCGGACCAATTCTCAGGTAACCATTCATATGCCTTTTTCCCACAAATAAAATCATTACTTTGGTACTAATACGTGTTATCCCTGCATGAAACATTTTTCTATCCTTAATAGACAATTGCTTAGTTAAGACTGGATTGTCACATACTGCATTTAATGTAGTTTTCATTGAACCCGGATATGAATCATGGTTAGTATTACAAACAGTACCCCCACTTTTGACTTTAATGTAACATTTATAAGACATTGTTATATTACCATTACTCCAGCCCACCTGGAGGGTATCACTTTGTAGAAACATACAACTCCTTTTTGTGTGACAGGTAAAAATAAAGCAATTTTGTCCTGTGATCTCACAGTTTCTGTATAAAAAAACTTTCCAAAGTCTCATTTTATCCCCAGAGGGACAGTGGACGTTACAGTCTTTTATATGCTGTTGGTATAGCTGTACAAACCCAGCAATTTGAAATGTGCATAGTTTCTGTATGCACAAGCTTCATGGTCAGGTATGTGTTAAAGTTTGGATGCCAGTCTATAAACAGTTCATCACGTCTTCTCACTTTCACTTGTGTGGTTGAGTGCAGGAAAAACCACAATAAGAGAAAAATTGTCACACTTATAGTCAACAAATGCACAGTTAACAAAATAATTATGCAATAGTTCTTGGGTTGCTCTGCTTTTTGTTTGCTTTACTCTTAGACATTTTGCCCTTGTGTATCAGTCACAAAGTTCTTATTCAGCTGAAAGTTCTTTTGTCTGAAAAAGAGTTAAACTGCAAAACAGATTTATTTATTAACAGTTTCTTTATATAATTAGCTAGTGAACTGTCAGCCTCCAGCTCTGCAGGCATGAGAGCTTTTACTGAGGCACATAATATGCCCTTCCAAATACTACTTTAAAGGGGATCAAACCCTTTACATTTGTTACTGTTTTCATGCTCGGCAATGCTAGAGGTAAACAGCAAATCCAATTCTTCTGAGTCTCACTCATCAACTTTCTTAACTTGCTTTTTAAAATCCCATTGTACCTCTCCACCAGTCCTGCTGACTGTGGGTGGTAAGCACAGTGATTCCTTAAGGAAATCCCAAAAAATCTCCCAAGTTGTTGAATTGTCTGATTGACAAAATGTGTCCCATTGCCACTATAGATTCTTTCCGGTATGCCAAATCTAGGAATTATTTCCTTTACTAGGGCCTTTGCCACTGTTGCTGCATTCGATTCCTGGTTGGAAAAGCTTCTACCCATTTTGAAAACATATCTATGATCACTAAACAGTATTTCTTTCCTTCACATTTATTCAACTCTATGAAGTCCATACAAATAGTATGGAATGGATATGGTGGTGTAGGGAAACTCCCTTGCTTGTTTCTAAATGCTCCTTGTGCATGGTGCTTGTTACAAGTGTGACAAGCTGCACAAAATTTTATTGTATAATTTATGTATCCATATGTTTGGAATATTTTATTTACTAACTGTACCATCCCCCCTGTTGAGACATGGCTCTGCCCATGGCTCAACAAAGCTGCATATCTAAATAAATTAGACGGCAATATTGTTTTTTTTTTTTTTTTCCCTTTGGAAATGTACAGTCCATTCTCAAAAATTGCACCTTGTTTTACCCAGTTTTGTTTTTCTGCTTTTGTAGTAAGCATTTGCATTGTTTTTAACATGTCTAAATCTAAAATCTCAAAGGGTTGTAATTTCTCATTTAAAAATAAAGTTTCTGAGTCTGAGGCTGCTTGCTTTGCAGCTGCACCAGCTCATGCATTACCTTTGAAATTTTATCCTGTTGTTTTGTATGAGCTACACATTTACAAATAGCTACTTTGGTAGGCAACTGAATAGACTCTAATAGCTCCAAAATAAATTGCATGATTAATAGGTTTTTCACTGGATGTAATCATCCCTCTATTTTCTTTATTGTTGTGCAAACACATGCACTGTAGAAAAAGCATACTGATTATCAGTATATATGTTCACCATTTTGCCTTTTACTAAAATACATGCTCCTGTCAAAACTACCAGTTCTGCTGCTTGAGCATACAAGTTGTGTGGCAAAGTTTGTGCTTCTAGATTTTTAGTGTCTGTAACTACTGCATACCCCACCAGATTTTTCCCTGTAGGACCCCTTCTGCATGAGCCATCCACGTAATATGTCACCTCAGCATCATCCAAGGGCATATCTGTAAGATCTTGTCTAGGTAAAGCTAACTGTTCATATGAGGTTGACTCAGCAGTATGGTCATACATGAAAGATGTCTAGCAGGAGAAAGGTATGCAACTTTTTCTTGTAGCAGAATTATTGCAACTGCATGAGGCATTCTCAATGTGAGAGGGTGGAATAACACCACTGAGGCTGAAGCCTGCACTGCCATTGCTGCTGCAACTACTGCTTGTACACAGTGAGGCAAAGATTGCACCACTGGGTCTAACTGTGATGAATAGTAAGCTATGGGGCATTGCTTATCCCCATGTTGTTGCTTTAATACTGATGTCATGTACCATTGCTTACAATTTATGGTCTAAAAAAAAACGTTTGTGATAACTTGGAAGTCTTAAAACTAATGAAGAAGCTATTCACTGCTTCAACCTGCAGAAAGTCATTTCTGCTTTTGTTTTCCATCGTAAAATAATTTGGTACCCAGCTTCAACAAAAATTAGTTGTACCTAAGAAAGACATTATTTCTTTTTTAGTTGTTGGTTTGGGTGCTTGCAAAATTGCTGTTTTTTTTCTTTTCTCTTTCCCATTATCTAGTATTTTACCTTTATTGAATATCACATATCCCAGGTATCTAACCTGTGTTTTTTTCCCAAAGTTGTAACTTACTTTTGTTTACTTTGTGTCCTTGTATTACTAAAAATTTTAATAATGCTACTGTATTCACCCTGCACTGCTGCTGGGTGCTGCTAGCAAGATGTCATTTACATAAAGTAAAATTTGACTACCTTCTGGTGGGGTAGACCCTGCCAGGTTGCTAGCCATTTTTTGTGCAAATATTATTGGGCTCTCACAATAACCCTGTGGTAGTCGAGTATATGTATACCTTTTACCCTGAAATGTAAATGCAAACCAATATTGACTATCAGGATGTATAGGTATTGAAAAGAAAGCATTGCTTATATCTACCACAGTAAAATACTTCTGTTGTGGCTTTAAATCATTTAACAAGGTATGTGGGTCTGGCACCGTGGGTGCTCTAGGTATTACTGCATTATTTACAGCTTATAAATCTTGTACCATCTGCCATTCCCCGTTTGCTTTTTTAACAGGAAATAGGGGTGTATCACATGGTGAATCAGGAGATTCTACCAGTACTCCTTTTTTTGAGTAATGCTGCTTATTATAGGCTTAATTTTTACTTTTGCATTCTTTTCCAAAATGTATTGTCTTTTCTGTGGTCTAAAAGCTGACTTTGGGGTAATTGTAACTGGTCCTGCTGCTTGAATAAGCCCTACATTTAACTTGCCTGTTGACCACAGAGTTGTTGGAATTTTACACAAGGCCTCTTCTTTTTCTTTTAATAAAATGCTAATCAGCTGTCTTTACTAGATTGCAAGTGTACAGCTGTATGTGTCTGTGTCAACCAATTCAGTTTTGTTTTTATATCCCTTGTCCTGACATTTCTAAATCAGTCTGTTTTCCCATTTTGTTACCTTTTTTTTTTCTAAGTCTGCCCATTTAACACTTTTGTTTTTTGTCAAGCTGACATGTGGCAGTCTATTGGACTTATATAATCTCATGAACTCCTGAGGTAATGAACAGCTTACTACACTGTTTCCCTCAGTATCTCAGCATAAAGTTTGTAATATTAATTTGTCAGCAGGATTCTTACTTATATTCCTTATCAGGTCCTGGTGTGCTACAGTAGTATGGAGTACAATGTAACAAGTGCTGCTGATCAGTGTCAAGGGAGGGTACCTTACTGATGGCTACGTTTATCAGTTCTTTGGTTACTGCCCCTGGACCAATCATAACTAGGTCCTGGCTGTACCAATAATAGGCTTTACCCTCTGATCACACCACAAAAGCATCCATTTGTCTTTGTGCTTCCATACCCTGCATGGTAGGAACTACTGCTATGCCAAATATTTGCACAAGGTCTCTTTCCAGTAAGTTTACTGGATATTTTTGCAGAAACTACAATTTTACTTTTCTGAGTCATACTTGAAACAGGGTCAGTTATTGCTATATTATGGGAAAGTGGTTCCCTGTATAGCTGTCCATTTGCTGCTTTTACTAATATATAATCAGGTGATTCAGAATGTTTTGGTATCTTGGAGGGGTGTATCAAAGTCCGTGACGCTCCTGAGTCACACAGGAATTTGACCTTTTTTCCCTCCACCAGAAGTGTTACTTCTGGTTTTGTATTTGCTAGGTAGAGCTCCAGGCTCAACAATGCTAAATCTAAAATTTTATTTTCATTTTTATCCTCTACATCTGTTTGTACTTCCTCTATTCCCACTACTACATTCACATTTTCTTTCTGTTTATTAACCTTTCCTGATGATTTTTGGTTATTACCACTATCATATAGTCAGTCCACATCTCCTTTATCTTCTGTCATTGCTTTCTTATTTTGTTTATAGTCCCTAGCTAGATGCCCTTTTTACCTGACTGTAATACAAATACTTCAGCTCCGTCTTCAGCAGTGAAGACTTGTGCCTTTTTTTTTTTTTTTTACTATTAAAGTGTCTTTCAGTACGTCTAGCATACTCAAGTAAGGCTTGCAGCCTGCTTGTTCAGTGATCTATCATATGCCTTGTAATAAAGCTACTAACAGCGGGCAATGCAACCTTTTAAAAATGTATTTTTTTAATTGTTGTTTTAAGCATTTTAATAATCTAGCATAATATCCATCTACTGTCTCATTTTTCTGTTGTATGCATTAATTAATGCAAGCCCAGTCTGCTCTAAGTTTTCATTTTTCAGAGATTCTGTCTGTCAGACCTTTCACCCTGTTGTCTAAAAATGTTTCAGAATTTAAGCTTTTGTTTTTTTACAATTTGCTTCCTCAATCCACCTATGTGCTTGAGGTATGCCTAGTTGGTGCTGTTTTTCTTTTGCCTGACGCCCTGCATCAGATTAAAGCTTGTTTAAGGAGTTTAACTAGTGAAAGTTTATCTAGTTTACTATCAAATTTATAGTTGTTAACACATTTTGCAAAATATCTCACATTATCTGCTTACTGCAATTGCATATGCTTCACATTATCCGTTAGGGCGGATCTCGTGATCTCTTAGTGCACTGATTTCTCATGTCTTAAAAAGACTGTTACGTAACCCTTCTCTTGTACCACGTGGTATCTTATTTCCCCATATCCACAGTAGTGTCTAGAATGACTGTTTACTTTGCTTTGTTATTCCCTGATCTATGACTCAAGATACAATACCGACTCTCTCTCCCTGCTATCACAAACCTTAGCAATAGCACAGTGTAACCTGGTCCCTGATCTAAAACAAAGACAAAGAGGGAAATTCTTCTTACCTGAGCCTCCCGCTTTGACTGTCTTTTTTTCCTTGGGGCCCAGTCTTCCGCTTTTCAGCCACAGATCAGAAAGTGGACAGCCTCTTTACACACAACAATTCAGTCGGAGGTCTTTTCACTTTAAGAAGAACCATTTTGTTTTGGCAGCTTCTCCTGCGCAGATTTATCACCACTCATGCACTCTGTGACCTGCAGCTTACCAAGGGAATTCCGGCTCGAAGGACCAAAATGTTAAATAAATTGTTAAAATCAGACTGTAAAAATCATCTGGCATTTAAAAACAATGTCAGTCAATAACAAACAGTAATGCAGGAGACTCAAGTATCTAATTTACAACTACTCTAATGTACATTAGGAGGCAAAAAACCATACACAAACTTGTACAGAATTTTGTCTAACTTTATTTAGGCAGTGTTTGCCATTTTATATCATTTACAATCAGCTTTTGCCCACCTCACTGACGTGGTCAGTGACAGGGTCTTTACATCATAGTAACTTATGAAAAGTGCTGAGATAGTGCTTTTCAAAATCTTTTCCCATGAGAATATTACAGCCTTGCAAAGCACCTGGTCAATCACAATGTCCTTCCGAGGATGTAGCCAATTCAAGGCTCTTAGATTAGCTCGAATACAATGGATGAATGTCTCTTTAATACATTTCTTTGTCTCTCTGTTCACCAGCTGGACATTATCTCTGATAGTGCACAAGGCCATTCTTCTGGTGGAAGCAGGAAAAGATACACATGCACACAGATTCATTATTTTCTAACTTTGCAAAATAATCTTTACTGACAGAAATGAGCCAGCCGAGCTGCCAAGGCCAAGTTTCTAATCACACTGCAGCTTATGCTTCAAGCAATAATATGCGAGTTTATTTCTACTATTATTCTAGTAAAACAGAATTAAATGCATTACATATTACTCTATTTTTCAATCTATATATTTCATATATGTTCAAGTTATATATCTAACCACACAACTTATATATGTCTGAATATGTGAATGCATATTTTTCTAACACATCTGTTTCTGTTACTTACACCATGGCAAGCCTGTGCCCAAGGGCATTAGGTCTCACTCCACCAGGGCTGCAGCTACTTCAGCTGCCTTTCTCAGAGGAGTACCAACCAAGGACATTCTAGAGGCTGCTACTTGCAGTTCTGTTCACACCTTTACAAAGCATTACCATTTGCCTCTCTAAGTCCAGGGCAGGCTTTGCCGCTGCAGGGCCTTATAGCCTCACCTAATGCTGTTTAGCTCCAGCCTCCCAACTATAGCTTTGGGATTCTACCCAAATGTAATGACTGCAACAGTGAAACACGAAGAACATATTACGGTTGTGTACACTTACCATAAATGTAGATGTTCAAGTGTATTCACTGTTGCAGTCCAGGTTACCCTCCCGCCATCTCTACTGTTTATCTTTCCTTTTCTATCTTTTACAACCTATGTGGTGTATTTGCTTGTAGATGAAGGTAAAGTTTATATTGATGCATGTATATATATATGTATATATATATATATATATATATATATATATAAATATTTATAATATTGCTACCTTTTTGGGGGCACCTGACATCGGGGGCATTAAAATCTAAAGTAAATGGCATTGGTTGCATGTTTTATACCCCTGACGACCTGACGTCATGGAAGAGAAGACAGAAACTGATGCAGGACCCAAGACTTTGGAATTCAGGCCGACTGAGGGCAACCTGCCAGCAGATTACCCTAATGTAATGACTGCAACAGTGAATACACTCAAACATCTACATTTATGGTAAGTGTACACAACTGTACTTTTTAAGTAGCACTTTTTATAGTAGATTACAGGTTTTAAGGTAAATTTATTAGCATTTGTGGCAAAGGATTGTTTGGATTCATATTTTTCAAAGGTTAATGTGTTAGTGGAGGGGGGGCAGTTGGTAATATGTTATGGGTTTGTTTAGGGGAGAGTGATGTCCTGTTGGTGAGGACAGAAATTCTCTCTATAAATTATTTATTAAATGTAGTTACTATTTTGAGGGGGAGCAGGTTTGAGAGGGATACACATCTTTTTTTAGCCAGGACTGAGTAGTGTATAAATAGAGGACCAGAATTTTTTTGAGAATTTTGATGATTAAGTTGTAGTTGTTCATAGTATTATTTCTTATATTTGTTTTTTAGCTTGATTATGAAGTTCCCTGAATCAATTTGTTTTTTTTATTTAGCCACTCTCCCCAAGCATTGGTTCTGGTATGCATAATGTTTTTGGCAAAATTGATATCCAGAGGGAGTGTGTAACTTTTATTCTTTTTATAAGTAGAGAAATAGGGTTATTTAGGGTGCTTAAAAAGTACTTAAAAGTTGTAATGCATCATCTAATGGGAGGGTTTTTATTATAGACCAGTTGAGGGACCTTAAGTTTTGCCAGTCAATATTGACATCGCCTAGGAAGATTTTTTTTTTTCATAAACAGCACAAATCCCAGGAGAGAAATTTATATGGGTATAGGTATGTTGTTTCCAGGGGGATGTAAAGTGCAGTATTACATGGGATTTTTTAAAGGTTAGCTTTAAAAGTGATGTATTTTGTTTAAGTGAAATTTAAGGATGAAGTTGGAATTGGAAGACAGGTTATAAGATCTGGGGTACTGTAGGGTAACTCATCTCCCTTTTTTGTGGGGTCAGTCAGTCCTTCTAATGTTATAACCAGGAGGTAGTATTTATGTATTTTACATATTGGTTTTAAGCCATGATTCAGTGATGGCTAGGATATCTGGGGAAATCCAGGTGTGTAGATCGGTAATTTTATTACAAATACTATGAAGATTTAATGTTGCCAGAATTAGAGTTTTGGTTGGACCTGTGCTTGAAGACGTGGGAGAATGGTTTGTGTGCAGATGGGAATTGGATTGGCTGGAAGATGCCTTTGTATAAGGGGCGAGTGATGCATTAGAGGAGGGAAGGCTTGTAACTGAAGGAGGGGAGTTATCTGGGCGGTTATGGTGCTTGCAGAAATTGGTGATCTGATGTTGTTGATCTTCATTCATTCCTTACTGATGGGTGTCTGTTCCGTCCTCGGAACCGAGTCAGCCATAGTGACAAGCTCGCGCCAGCCAGAAAATTCTCGAGCTAAGCCTTTATCCATAGTGCCCCTCTTCACATTACCTCAGATCTTGTTTGCCTCGTACAAATCAAGATGTGTCAGACCAGACTCTCAGCTAAGTCGCTAAAAATGTTACAAATTTTTATCATTTTCTAGCTTATTCCTTAGTCTTTCTCTCTTGTTATTGCATTTCCCTATGTAGTTTTTGTGTCCCTCTAGTTTAAATTTGAAACTTCATACCAAGTTTGGTATTCCTCTGCTGGTACCTACTTTCTTTACCCGTCCCGTTTGGGTACTCCTTTCACCATTGCTGGTAAATCGTCTGCTCTTTTCTTCATTCTTAGAATAACAAACGAGGTCTTTTTTTTTTTACTCTGTTTACTGGATTTAGTTTCTGGGATTTCTTCTGTGTGTTTACTGATACTGTCCTGCAGTATGTCTGATAAGAAAGGTTTTAAACATTGTGATAAATGTAACAGAAAGATGCCTAATGTAGACAGCCATTTATCACGTGTTTATTGCTTAGGGGTTCCTCACCTCTCTGAGAAACCTCCTTGTCAGATCTGTAAAGGTTTCAGCTCCTGTATACTTGTGGAGCAAAAAAATAAACTTATGCTAGCAGGATTGTTGAAACCACCTTTCACAGAGGGTATTTCTGAGTCAGAGGCCTCACCATCTCCTAAGAGAGAGCATAAAAAAGAGGATCAAGTCATTACCCTCTTCTCATCATGAGTCAAAGCAGTCTGAACCAAAGTCTAAGGCCCCTAAATTGGCACATCTGTCAGTTCTGAGGCCTGAATCTGCTTCCTCGGTTCTGTCTTCAGTTCTGAGCCAACCAGCTACTTCTGCGCCATCCCCTACTTCCTCAGCATCAATAGCATTATCTGCACTGACCACGGCACTGACAACTACAATTACTACCTCGGTGCTGACTCACCTTTTTGTGCCAACAATAGTTATTCCAGATCCAGTCACTTCCCCCCTCCTTGTACTTTATTCTGGTCCCTCGACCTCGGTACAGAAAGGTGATATATTTCCTAGAATAAGGTACTACCCCTCAGTGGACCCTTTTTATGGCCAACAACACAGCTCCTTTTTAGAACATCCAACTTCACCTTTGGGGATGTCTACATATTCCTCTAAGAGTCTTTCTGAACTAGATGTAGTGAGGCTAGTGGATCAGCTCCTAACGGCCAGAGGAATCTCTACTCCATCTAAACCCTCCCTCCCATTTGGAGTTAAGGGTTCTGCTCCAAGGACTCCACAAAATTTTCCTCCTTTGACCTTCCTGCAGGTTCTGGAGCATCCATCACCAGCACCGACCCCGGTTCCAGCTTCTTCGGCACAGGTGGTAGACCTTACCATGGTGCCTGGGACTACCCTTTGGCTTATGGCATCTTCGGAGCTGGGCCCTCCTCGGGTACGAGATTGTCCTGTCAGCACCAAGTTCCCTGATGTGGCATCACCCTTCTGTATGGTTCCGGTAGCTTTGATGGAGCCTCCTCCTCCTGTGGCTTCCTCCTTGATGGTGGGCTCTTCAGGGTGGGATGTGACCCCGGTTCTGAGTTTGTCTCTTTTGTTTCCAGGCTTCCATCTCTCTTTAGGAGGGCCCGCTTTCCAGGTGATGGAGAGGGCCTTGGCCTCTGAAGGCTCCCAGTTGGTCCCTCCAGCATCAGAGATTAGCCCCACCCCCTCCACTGACTCACAGCTGTTGCAGCCCTCTACTCATGGACACCGGGTTCAGGAGCTGCAAGACACCCTTCAACAAGATTCCCCCTCTGCAGGTACCTCCTCTGATACTCCCCTCGAAGAGGTGCCTCGCAAGTGATCGTGCAAGAGGAAGCACTTTAATTCCCCACAGGAATCTTTGACAGAAGACATGGATTACGATGAGGTGTAATGGTCCCCATGGTCACCCCCTGACGATGTTTCCTTTGCAGACATTTTAGAGACCCTGAAGCAGTGGGGCATTTGGAAGTCTAACCCCCCCTTCCTCTGAGCAGTCTGTGTTCTTGCAGGCTTTCCAGACCCAGCCCTCTACCTCCTGGGTGACTCCGCCTGCATATGAGCTCATCCTGGGTGACTCCGCCTGCATATGAGCTCATCCTGGGTGACTCCACCTGCATATGAGCTCATCCAACTCATTGTGCAGCATGCATGGAAGAGTCTGGATTCCATTGAACATATCCCCCGTAGACCAGATAGAATTCTTTCACCACTGGAGGTCAATCCACACTGGTCCAAGGGCCTTCCTGTGGATGCTATGGTTATGGTGGCGGCCATGAAGAAAGAGCTCATCGAGGAGAGCACTGCTGTCCATCCCCCTAACGGGAGTCTCGAGTGATAGACAGATTGGGGAAGTGGGTATTTTCTAAAGTGACCTTCGCTATTCAGTCCCTGAACTATCTGGCACATTTTACTTGGCTTCAGAGAGATATAATTTCAGAACTCTCAGAAACCCTTGCAGGAGCAGTCTCTTATGAGGTATGGTACAAAGTCGCCTCACAGCCTGCTACCCTGGAATCCATCTCAAATTCGTCGATGATGTTGATTTCGCACTCAACCAAAGGGGCAGATAGAGCAGCAGGCACTGGCATTGTAGCGAGTCGTCATGCCTGGATGCGTCTATGTGATTCCGCAGACCCTTTCAAGTCTTCCTTCCTAAATTCCCCCATAGAGGCCTCCTCTCTTTTTGGCCCGAAGGTTAAAGACAACTTAGCCAGGTGTGAGAAGGATGGTAAGACCTTGTCTGCCATGGGCGTATGTTTCTCTACACCTCAATGACCCTATTCTAGGAATCAGAGTAGTGGAAAGATGTGGTAAAAAAAATCCCGAGGTCCTTTCTGTGGCACGTATTGTGAGTTTTCACCCCAGGGTAGAGGGGGGGAATTCAACTGGAAGATGCCCCTTCAGAGACAGAGGGGGTCCACATAATCAGGGATCCAGAGATTCTTTCTCAGGACAGTCCTATCAGAGCTCCTGAAGAGCGGCCCAATTGCTTACCTCTGGAGGCATTCGGGGGACATTTCTCTGTGCACCACTTTGCCTGGCAAGAAATAACAACAGACTCCTGGGTGCAGACTATAATAAACAGAGGATATCACATCCCCTTAAATATTTTCCCAAGGCCTTTAACTCACTACAGCCGAGTGCAATTCCAGGTGTTTCTGTAGTTAACTCCTACTGTGCCTCTAGGTGTCAAATATTGCTTGTTCATATTTGCATTAATAATTCCAAAACCATGCTATATACACGTTATCAGAATATTTGATCTTGAAGCATACATGATGGCAAACACAACTCTATTGATATTTGACTGTTGTCAATGAATATTTCATAAAACTGTAAAGTGAAAACTTAATTTTTTTTAAAGGCTCAAACCACATCCACTGGGAGTTAGATACACACTCAAAAGATCTGTATTTGAGGGAATGAGTTAAGACACATTCCCGATGTTCTACTCAATCAAAGGGAATTCACAGCTATAGAAATTCAAAAGCTGCTTCGAAAAAGGGTCATCCAGACAGTCCCTCCAGACCAAGTAGAATCTGGCTTTTACTCAAGGTTCTTCTTGACAAAGAAAACAGGGGGCTGGAGGCCAATTCTGGACCTTGGCATCCTAAATAAATTTATCGATCAAGCAAAGTTCCGGATGGTCACGGTACAGTCTGTACTCTCTTTTCTGGGAGAAGACAAGTGGATGTGCTCTAGAGATCTTCAGGACAGGTATTACCGTATAAAAATGGGCAAATGCTTAAGAAGATTTCTCCGCTTCTGGCTGGGAGCCAATCACTGCCAGTTTTGAGCACTGCCTTTTGGCCTCTCTACAGTGCCCAGAGTGTTCAACAAATGCATGGCAGTGGTAACAGCTTACTTGAGACTGCAAGGATTCTGGGTGTTTCCATATCTAGACAACTGGCTCCTCACCGCCCCAACCAAGCATCAACTTTTTTCAGTGATTAACTACAACCAGCAGCTACTGAACCAACTAGGAATAACAGTGAACGAGGGCAAATGCAAGCTTACTCCATCTCAAAGACTGGAATTTATAGGAGTGGAGTTCGACACCCGGTCTTGTCAAGTCTGCCTCCCCCTTCACAGGCTACAGAGACTCAGATCACAATTACGAGTGGTACTCATTTGAGAAAAAGTACCAGCTCGAGCTATTCAGCTATTAGGGTCCATGGCAGCATCCATTACAATGGTCCCATTGGCAAGATTACACATGAGGCTTCTTCAGTGGCTACTGTTAATGCAATGGTCCCCCTTGGAACTACTCATGTCCTTTCAGATCAGAATAACCAATCGATGCAAGCAAGACCTAATTTGGTGGATGAAGCCTGAACAGATCCTCTGGAGCCGACCATTTTCCCCTCCCCAGCCCAAAGCTGTAGTGACCACGGATGCTTCCCTGATCGGGTGGGGGGCACTATCAGGGAAAGACGGCCCAAGGCACTTGGTCACCCATAGAGGCCAATTTGCATATCAACATTCTAGAACAGAGGGCAGTGCTTCTAGCGTTGCAAGCATTTCAATCTGTCCTCCCTTCAGGAACGATTGCCATCCAGTCCGACAACATGTCAGTAGTATGGTACATCAAATTTTAATAACATGTTTTTTAATAAGTTTTTTTAATCAAACAGTAATAAATTAATTTTTAACATATGTATGTATTTATAGACCAATCATATATTAAAGTAGGCATTTTTAGAACTCACTTTATGTAAGTTATGTTTTAAGGAAAAGGGAATGGTTTGTTATTTTGTTGTTCCTTGCAAAATCTTTGTATGGCCACTAGATGGTGCTAAATGGATTAGTTTTTGCAGAAGTATTTCTTTCATCAAAGGAAAGTTTCATTTCATTTTTTACTTATTTAGTATTTTTGAATTCATTCATGCATTTTACCAAAATTGAACACAGTTTTAAAAGTGAATGGTTATTTATAATAAGAGTATGTGATTTAGTAATGTATTGACACACACCTTTAAATTTTTATCATATAAAACATAAAATGTTAACATCAGGTTAAAAGCACAAAAGCACTTTTTCACTTTTCTCAATTACAAGTTGATTGCTTAGCAAAGCTGATTTGTTAATTGAAACAATGTGCTCTATAAAAGGTGTTAGCTTTGGAAGCAACCCACATCTGATGAAGTAGGACAAACGAAGCGTACTGTGTATTTGGAGGCGTTTATGTGTACTGTTTGTGGCTTGTGGATTAAACTTCTGTTTCCTGTGGCAGCTTCGGTTCTATGCTTTATTGATGTTCTTCATCTCACATTGCTGCAGTCCTGACATCAGAGCCGCAGCGCACCGACCCACGCCATATCCTCTTTTTTTTCGCATGGTCTCTGATGCAGAAGAAGGCAAGCAGCGCCGCTCAGCTTTTTTTTTTTTTTCGGAGTTTCAGAGACATACAGTTCCGGCTATAATTCCTGCTAGAGTTTTTGTTTTTTTTGCCTCTCAGTTATTTACCGATGTCAGAAATTACCACCGCTTTCCTCCTTTCTTTGGACCGGACCCACGACGTAGTTGGGTGTGGCAAGCGTAATATTATAATTGGCCGCGCCCTCCTCCTCTCCGGCCGCTTGTAAGAAGCGTAAAGACAAATCCTGTAAAGCCTAGGCAGGATGATTCATCCATTTCGGATGCCGGTCCTTTAGAGACTGCAGTGGAACAGGTGGATCCTGAAGGGGCCTCTCAGGTTACTATTCTCCCTTCTGCTACTGTTTCTAGGGCTCCTTCTGGAGTTAGTTCTGGTTCTTCAGGGTCTGTACCTAAGTAGCATATGCTTAAAATGGCAGAAGATTTGATTACTTTAATTATAGGTTCCTTGCTCCTCCTGATAAGAGGCCCAGGGTAGAGCCAGAGTTGGAAAGTTTGGAGCAGGCCTCAGATGATTCTGAGTCTTGCTGAAGATATTCAAGATTTTCCTCCTTATTCGATGCAGAGGATTCTACTCCTTCTGCTTCCCTATGAGGGAACATTTTAAGTGGGAAGGACAGGATTACTCAGATTCCAGAAAGAGGCTTAGAGAGTTCTTGTTTTACCACAGCATAGACCCTCCTGTTTTGGATGTTGTTCAGGATGTTTTACAGGTATTATAGGGTACCTGAGGCTCATAAATATCTATATAAGAGTCCTAGGGCAGACCCAGAAACTATTAGTCAGGGTTGTAAAGAATCTGGTTCCTCTAGATAAGGAAGCTAGAGCTTTGGACAGATGGGGTAAGAAGGTGTACACCTCTTCTACTTTAGCAATGAGGGTTTTAAATTGCCAGTTTCATATGTTGAAATATCAGAATTTCCTCCTTTCTCAGCTAAAATCTAAAGTGGATGCTTTGGCAGAGGGCATAGAGTGTAAAGAATTGCAAGATTTGGTGCATGTTTCTGAACAGGTGGGGAAACATTCTTTGCAGTGTGGCTTTGATGCTTTGCAGGCTTCTTCCAGAGTGGCTGCCACTGGTTCAGTTCTTCGTAGGCATGCCTGGCTTAAGGATCAGAATTTATCAGAGCATGTTAAGTCTAGAATTCTGGATGCCTCTTTACAGTCCGAAGTTTTGTTTGGTCCTCCTGTGGAGTCTGTTTTGAAGAAAATGGAGGACAAGGCTAAGTCTATGCAGACTGTTAAAGATTTTTTGCAGGTTCAACCTCCTAAGTTTAGTAGAAATTGGCCTGCTAAGGGGTGGACATACCCTTCTTCTGATTCCCAATCTAGGGGTAGATCCAGAGCTCAGAGTACCTTTAGACCTAGAACATGGAGTTCGCCTGCTCAATCTGCTGGTGAGGGTAGGGGCCAGTCCTTCAGGCCCAATGACCTGCATTTTCAGCTGCCAGATTCTTCTTGCCTGGCAGCTCCTTTGGGAGGAAAGCTAGCTCTCTTCAAGCAAAATTGGTTTTAATCACCCAAGACAAATGGGTGTTGGACATTATAAACAAAGGTTACAAGTTTTATTTCCATACATTGCCTCCTTTCAAAGGTATGCCAGACATTCCTCCTCGGCAAAGGATGGAGGCTCACAAACAGATTTCATTACTTCTTCACATGGGAGCTATACAGCCAGTACTCCTTCAGAAGTGGGTCTAGGGTTTTATTTGTTTCTAGTACCAAAGAAGGAGACCGATTTTGGATTTATCTCTCCTCAACACTTATTTGGACATTCCAAAGTTCAAAATGTTGACATTACAACAGCTTTTGCCTCTGCTGGGAAAAGATCACTGGATGGTAACTCTGGATCTAAAGGCTTATCTTCATGTTCCTATCAGGCCCAGTTGCAGGAAGTACCTGCGTTTCGAGCTGGAAATTTACATTATCAGTTCTCTGCATTGCCCTTAGAATGTTCACAAAGATTCTGGGTCCAGTGATAGCCTTTTTCAGGATGGAAGGAGTACAAATTTATCCTTATTTGGACGATTGCCTGATTATTGCACAAGACAAGGACAAGCTTCTTCAGCATCTACGGTATGTGATGGTAGTGTTAAGATGCCTAGGGTATTCTGTGAACGAAACAAAGTCCAGTCTAGTACCCTCTCAGGACATGTGCTTTCTGGGTGTGAGACTGAATACAGCTTCCCAGATGGCCTTTTTGACCCCGGACAAACAGAAAAGTCTTTCACTTTATTTCCATCAAATGTCTCTACAGTCCAGGCTGACTGCAAGGACAGTCCTTCAAGCCTTGGGGTTCATGGCATCTTGTATTCTGGTGCTTCCCAATGCCAAATTGCATATGAGGAAGCTTCAATGGTATCTCAAAAATCTATGGACACAACACTGCCAGGATCTAGACACTGTCATTCAGATAATACCTTGCATTCAGAAGGAATTTTTGTGGTGGGCTCAGGAATGTCACCTAAACAAGGGACTCTCTGTGACCCGACCAGAGGCGAGTCAGATTCTAACGATGGATGCCTCGGACAAGGCTTGGGGAGCACACCTCAATGGAAAATGGGTGCAAGACACGTGGCCTGCCAGACTTCAACATTTGCATATCAACTTGAAGGAGATGTTAGCAGTACAATTTGCATTGATGGCTTTCAAGGATTTACTTCTTCCAGGGCAGGTGTTGATTCTAACAGACAACACAACTGTCATGTGGTACATCAACAAGCAAGGGGGAACTCATTCGTACCCTCTTTGCAGACAAGCGATGATTTTGTGGGAGACATCTCTCAGTTACAACCTCAATCTTCAGGCAAGATTTCTACCAGGAGCACAGAACTCCTTAGCAGATGTATTGAGCAGACAAATAGTGGATCCTCGTGGAAATTGGATCCTCAGGTATTTCAAAAGTTGACAGTGTCATGGGGAACTCCAGACATAGATCTGTTCGCTTCTCCACTAAATTACCAGTTGCCAAAGTTTTGCAGGTTTCATCCCACAGCTTGGAAGGTGGACGCTCTGTCATTCAGTTGGAACAATCTTCATGTATATGCCTTTCCACCTCTACCTCTTCTGCCCAAGGTTCTCTTGAAGGCCAGACAAGACAAGCCATCCATGATCCTGATAGCACCGGATTGGCCTCGACAACACTGGTACCCACTACTGAGGAGTTTGGTCCGGAAGCCTCCATGGCCTCTGCCTTTGATTCCACACCTTTTGTCTCAGGAGGGCAATCACTTTCTCAATGTCAGAATTCAGTCTCTGCATCTAACAGCCTGGCATATTCTGTTTTAGATTCTGGAGGTTCTCAGCTTCCACAACAAGTTTTGAATGTTGAAAAGACCGGCTGAACAAAACGGAACTTCTGTACCAGTTCAAAAGTAATTTAAAAAATTATTCTCCAAATCCACTTGCACACTGGCAGCAATAAAAGCAAGGAAAACCAAAGCGCTACATACTTTTTAAGTCCACAAAATAGTTGAATTTCATCAGACAAAAACAATACAACTTTTAAATCCATCCATATGTTTGCAATTAGCATGATTAATTTGCCATTAGAATTTTAAAGTGCTAGTACTGCAATTAAAATACTATATATTGCAAGTTTATACAAAATTATTTAGAATAAAATCATAACACAAGGTTCTGGCTAATTGTGTTAGTTCAATATACCCTATTTAATACAATATTGTGTAAAATGTTATTATACAAATACATAATTTTAAAGTACACCTAAGTATCGACTATCTAATAAGTCCCTACTCTAAGTATAGATGTATTAAAAATAATTTTTATAGCGTTTCTTAAACTGTCCACATTCTGTTGAAAACTACAAAAAGTTTTATAATTTATAGAAAGTAATATATATGTAACTAACCTTTCTTTAAAATTAGCTATATCTAAGCTTATTTAACTGAAGACAGTGTTAACAATACGTTTCTAGTTCAACCTCTAGAATATAAAACTTATATTCTGAATAAAATTCATCATAGCTATTGTGTTTTTTGAAACTAAAAAAATTCTGTATATTGACATTTAGCCTAAATATTATCTCATAAGATTTTTAAGTTTCAAAATACATGCTATAGAGCATGACTCATTAATTCCTGGCTCTCTACATGCTGCTAACCGTAGCTGCCAAGCAAGTTCTTTTTTCTCTAATTCCAACTTTAAAAAGTTTTCATTAGCACAGTTAGTATCTGAGTATTGTTTGTTTACTCCGTCAATAATCATAAAGGAGAAGGAATGACCATGGTTGTTACTAACGTGTCTAGCTAAGGCATTTTCTACTTTGGCCTTTGTGATTGCGTATAAATGTTCATATATTCGATCCTGTCCGTCTTACCAACATAGAAAGACGGACATAGTATACATTGTGCCAGGTAGACTATGCCTTTAGAATTACAGCTAAACAACCCCTTTACATGATAAACTACTGATCTTATTGTGAATGAGTTTGATGTTGAAATGTGCTTGCAGTATTTACATGAGCCACATTTCTTAGTTCCCCCTCCCATTCTTGGTTTGTCAATTTTAATTTCCAATAGTTTTTTCATGTTTGTACCTCTCCGATATGTTATTACAGGGTTAAAATTCAGAATTTTAGAAACATTTTTGTCCAGTGAGAGGTAACACCAGTATTTCCTTACTGTTTTCCCTATATCAATTGCTTCTAAACAATATGTAAATGTGAAAGCAATTGAAAAGTTACTATGCCCGCCTTTGTCTGTCAAAGTACTCTCAAATAGAGTTTTTTCTGAGGGTTCATGTTGAATGTTAGTTGTAGAAACTTGATCTACAATTTCATTAAGACTAGATTTACCTCCACCTCTGCCATCCTTCAGAAGTGGTGAGTAAAACCCTGTTCTTCTTTTTTCCTTCACTTCCTGGAAGATATTGTCAAGAAATGACCTAGGGTAGGCCCTCTTTGTAAACATTTTGTATAACAGGTCACATTCATCTTCAAATTCACTCTCCAGTGTGATCATCCTCGCCGCCCTAACCAGTTGTCCTTTTACGACAGCTTTTTGGATGCATACTGGTAAAGTGAAGAAAGCTATTAGAGTAAGTGGCCTTCCTAAAGATTTTTGCTATGAATCTACCCTTGTCTTTTTTCATTTCTACATCCAAAAAGTTAGTAGAGCTTTCTTGAAAGTTGTAAGTAAATTTCAAGAAAGATGTTGTTGAGTTTAAAAATTCTACAAACTGGCCTGCTTCATTTTTATTACCTTTAAATAAGATAAATATATCGTCCAAGAATCGTCTGTAACTATAACACATTTCTTTCCAATGACTGCTAAAAATAATGTTGTTCTCCCAATGGGCTAGAACCAAGTTCGCAAAACTAGACCCTACAGGTGAGCCCATTGCCACTCCAATTTCCTGCACAAATAACTTTCCTTCAAATGACACAAAGTTGTTTCTCAAAATAATATCTAAGAGTTGTTCAATCAGTAGACATTCATTATTATCAGCCCCTTTTGACCTGATAAAATCCACAACCCATTCGGTCCCCAGGTCTTGCGGAATACACGAGTATAAATTTACTATGTCAATTGTTAAGAAGTTGATCTTTTCATCAAATTTTATGGTTTCCATGTGTTGTAAAAAATCCCATGAGTCTTTTAGTATTTGGTGTTCTGCTTTAACATATTTTTTTAAATAGTTATCCACTAATTTGGCACATGGGTAAGTGACAGACTGTCTTGCATCTACTAATGTCCTAAAAGGTGGGTTAGCAACACTTTTATGCAATTTAGGTATCCCAAAGATCCTTGGGATCCTCGGAGCCAACATAGTTACATAATTATATTGTTCCATTGTTAGTAACTCGTCTGTGTATAAGTCACTCAGGAACATCTTAATTCTACTATGTGCTTGATTCATTTCGTTTCTACTAACTGGCTGGTAGGTATTACTTCCTAACAATTGCAACATGATGTTAACATAATCATTCTTATAAAGTACCACTAAGCCACCACCTTTATCTGGCTTCATGAATCTACCAGGCAGTTCCCTTAACAGATCTAAAAGTGCTTTTTCTTCCAGTGACATATTAAAATGTGTTCTTTTTGAGTTTTTTAGGGTTTGTCTAAATTCGTTCTCACATAAATATTCAAAAATGTTTAGTGTGTTGTTCTGGGGGGGGGGTTATATGTACTGGCAATTCTCAAGCTGTTAACTATTTCTGAAGGTTCACCAAATAACAGGTTCAGATTTAATTTTCGAATGAATAATTTGAAGTCCACAAGTAAATCTGCAATATCACATTTTTTAGATGGGACAAAAGTCAGCCCCTTAGCAAATAGCTCCACCAATAAATGATCTATATTACATTCAGTGAAGTTGTAAATAGAAAAATCTCCCTCACTGTTGTGCAATATTTCATACAATTTTATCTCTGTTGATTGTAGTTGTTGTTGTTGCTGCGTGTGTTGTACTTCTTTTTGAACCCTTGCACTTGGTTTGTGTTCCAATTTGCCCCCCTCCCCCGTTTGTAGTTTTTTTGCACTACCTGATGTTCATGTTGGTTATTATTTACAATGTAGTCGTTATGAATGTTTGAACAGCTTTGTTCTTCCTCAAACATGTCACCCTCAGTAACTTCAAATTCAGAGTCTAGACGTCCCCCTGTATCTATATGACTAGAAGGCTCATTAGTAAACTGTTGCCCACCTTGTTCCCTATAGGAAGGTTGTTTAATAGGGCCCTTAGATTTATTTGGGGCTCTTTGGGGCATCGTTGGTTTAGGATATGCTACACCTTCCTGGTAGGCTTTCAAGTCTCTCTGTAGTTTTTTTATTTTGTTGTTTTTTAACTTTGACATTTGCTGAGCAATACTAAACAAGATTCTATCATATTCAAATGCATTTCTGTTAAACTCCACGTCTTTTTTTATATCTTGTTCTAGTGCTGTAGTCTCTTTTACTAATATGTCAAGGTTAGTCTGGTAATGAGTCACCATACACTAAATCACTTCTAAACCATGCTTATTAAACAAATTAGTCAAGTCATTAAAAAATTCTGAACCATGAACCAATCCAGCAGGGTATGAGTGGTGTCTCAGCCCCTTTGGGACAATTTGTTCTTTTAAACATTTGTTTAAATAGTTCAACTCAAGTTGTAGTTTTTTTGTTCTGTACAATTTAGAGTCAAACATTTTTAATTTGTCCATCAATGAACTGCTGTCTTCAGTCAAGTTAGTAACTTCGTTACTTGCCTGTAAAATGTCCATGTCCAGTTCATTATTTAGCCAAGAACCAATGTTGAAACCATTTCCATTATTCGTACCCTGGTTGCTCCGGCGGTTTGTGTTGCCGTTGTTAACTCCATTCAAGTTTCGCTGTGGTAAAGCCAAACCGTTGTTACTGCAAGCAGATTGTACATCCACAGTTGATGTACTAGCGCCCGTTTGTGAAGGTCCCAAGTTTCCGCTGGAGCTGGTGACATTATCGACCCTCTCCGATAAGCGGTCCAATCTAGAGTTGATTAATTGGAGCAATTGTGTAAGGTTACCCTGAGAGGCTTCACCTTTTTCCATTGTATCTTCCATTTCTCCTTCCGGTTCCCAGCAAGTAAAAAACGTCGCACCAAAGCACACCAACAAACCAGGAAGTAAAGCAAGCTGAAAAGACCGGCTGAACAAAACGGAACTTCTGTACCAGTTCAAAAGTAATTTAAAAATTTATTCTCCAAATCCACTTGCACACTGGCAGCAATAAAAGCAAGGAAAACCAAGTAACGTGAAGCGCTACATGCGCTTTTCGTTCCACAAAATAGTTGAACTTCATCAGACAAAAATTCTTCGTTACAATACAACTTTTAAATCCATCCATATGTTTGCAATTAGCATGATTAATTTGCCATTAGAATTTTAAAGTGCTAGTACTGCAATTAAAATACTATATATTGCAAGTTTATACAAAATTATTTAAAATAAAATCATAACACAAGGTTCTGGCTAATTGTGTTAGTTCAATGTACCCTATTTAATACAATATTGTGTAAAATGTTATTATACAAATACATAATTTTAAAGTACACCTAAGTATCGACTATCTAATAAGTCCCAAGTGGGCAAGTGGATTTGGAGAATACATTTTTAAATTACTTTTGAACTGGTACAGAAGTTCCGTTTTGTTCAGCCGGTTTTTTCAGCTTGCTTTACTTCCTGGTTTGTTGGTGTGCTTTGGTGCGAAGTTTTGAATGTTATTTTGGAGGCCAGGAGGCCTAGTACAAGGAAAGTTTATGCTGATAAATGGAGGAGATTTTTTATTTGGAGCAAAGGGAAGGACTTTGATGTTTCCAAGCCTAATTTGAGTGCTTCCTTACAATATCTTACTGAGTTATTAGACAAAGGTTTGTCCTTCTCCTCCATAAAGGTTCATGCTGCAGCCATTTCGGCTAATTATGACTGTGACCCTCCTTTATTCTCTCATCCTTTGTTTAAGCAGTTTCTCAGAGGGCAAAGAACATAAGACCCCACGTAGAGCTCCTACTCCTGCTTGGGATCTCAATTTTGTGTTGGAAAAGCTTACTCTACAACCTTTTGAGCCTGCAGCTACTGCCGAGTTAAAGTATTTGTCATGGAAAACTGCTTTTTTGTTGGCCATTACTTCTGCAAGAAGGGTTTCTGAATTACAGGCCCTTATGGCAGTGGAGCCTTTCTTGATTTTTCATAAGGATAGGGTATCTTTGCGTACTAATCCTTCCTTTATGCCTAAAGTGGTTTCTAGTGTGGCCTTAAACCAAACTATTCATTTGCCTACTTTTATGCAAATCCTCAAAATAAAGGGAGAAGATTTTGCATACTTTGGATATTCACAGGCAGTTGCGTTATTATTTGAGCAGAACCAAGGAGCTCAGACAGTCTCAGCAGTTGTTTGTTTCTTTTGCTTTGGGTTCACAGGGTAGACCTGTTTCAAAACAAACTATTTCTAAATGGATTGGGTTTTGTATTTCTTTTGTTATTCCCATCATGGTAAGGAGATTCCGACTGGGATCAGACCTCATTCCACTAGAGCTACTGCAACTTCTACTGCCTTTCTAAGGGGGTAGCTACAAAGGATATTTTGGAAGCAGCCACTTGGAGTTCAGTACATACTTTTTCTAAACATTACCACCTTCCTCTTTATTCTAAGTCTAGGGCTGGATTTGCCACTGCAATATTACAGGGCATTTTAGCAGCCCCTAATGCTTTATGATTTTGCCAACCTCCCTTTCCCGTTGCTTTGGGATTCTACCCATAAGTAAGGACTGCAGCAATGTGAGATGAAGAACATAGTACAGTTTTGTACCTACCATAAATGTAGATGTTCGAAGATCCACATTGCTGCAGTCCTCCCTCCTTCCCCTCTGTAGCTTAGCATGGTTATATGGTTTGGGTGATGGCTGTAGTTGGGCATATCTTTTGGGAAGGTACTCTGTTTTTTGGCTGTGGCCTTCCTTTTAGGGCCTTCTGACATCTGGGGCAAGAAAAGACTGAGGATATGACGTCGGTCATGCACTTTTATACCCTGACGCTCTGATGTCAGGGCTGTGCGCCCATGACCGACGTCAGCCTAATACTTTGGTATTCGGGCCGACCGAGGACAGCGGACTACCCATAAGTAAGGACTGCAGCAATGTGGATCTTCGAACATCTACATTTATGGTAGGTACAAAACTGTACTTTTTACCTTCTGGGTCATCATACTGTCTAATTTCAAGGTTGTTTATCGTGTTGGTGACCGGGTTACCTTATTTATTTATAGTATGGTACATCAACAAACAAGGCGGAACCAGGTCCTACCCATTATGCCGAAAAGCCATGAGAATTTGGCAATGGGTGATAGCTTCCGACCACTTTCTGATAGCAATGCACATTACTGGGGATTCCAACGTAATTGCAGACAAGTTGAGCAGATGCATTCTTTTGCCTCACGAGTGGTCCCTCAAGGTTTACTATTGAAAATGCAAACGGCACTTGGGCGACAGTCGGATAGTCGAACGTATAAGGTCGTAAACAAGGATGTCAAAGACAAAATAATCAATCTAGGAACGGTTTTAACATGGGTCAAGGTAGGTGTTCAGTATTATTCCCTACTACAAACATCTTCCCTACCTCGACCCATGTTAAAACCGTTCCTAGATTGATTATTATGTCTTCGACATCCGTGTTTACGATCTTATACGTTCGACTATCCGACTGTCGCCCAAGTGCCGTTCGCATTTTCAATAGTAAACCGTCCCTCAATCCTGTTGTAGCGGCAAAGATTTTCAGCTGTTGGGGTCAGCTTTGCTAGGATCTGTTTGCATCCCCAGCAAATTACAAATTGAGCAGCTATTTTGTCCTAATTCCCCTACAGGGGAGTCTCTGAGGGAAGCTCTTCTACACGATTGGCCCACGGACTTCTTTATGCTTATCACCCCCTACCTCTGATCCTGCAATTCTTAAAGAAGGCTGTTTGGTTGAAAAGCAAAGTAATCCTCATTGCACCGACAAATTTGGTTCCCCTTTCTATGGCCTCACTTAGTGCATCAACCATGAATTCTGGATCCAACTCCAGAATTGCTGTCGCATCCACAGGGTCCGATTCATCCAAATATATTGAGCCTCAAGCTAACAGCTTGGCTTTTCCACTTCCAAAACAATCTATCCTTTCCAGTTCGACATATTCTTCTGGCTTCTCATAAACCGGCCACCAGAAAACTTTACCTCAGTAAATGGAAATGCTTCATTACATGGTCTCGTATGAAAGAAATTAATCCTTTTTCAGCACCTATACCCATAATTTTAGATTACCTATCAAATCTCCTTGACTCCGGAGCTGCAGCTTCCTCCATTCGAGTCCACCTTTCTGCAATCTCCAGTTTCCATAATGGGTTTGAAGGCACCTCCTTATTCTGTCACTGGGTCTGTAAAACCTTTTTGAAGGGTGTTACACATATTAGGCCACCTTTTAAATAGCCTATTGAGCCATGATATTTGACCCTGGTACTCCAAACCTTAACCAGCTTCCCTTTTGAACCTGCGGCTGACTGTGACTTAAAATTCCTGTCGTGGAAGACTCTGTTCTTGGTAGCCATTACTTCAGCTAGAAGGATCTCAGAATTGCAAGCTTTATCTACAAAACATCCCTCTCTAATCTTCGCTAGGGACAGAGTATCTCTTTGGATTAATCCCTCCTTTTTGCCTAAGGTTAGTTTGGATTTAACTATGAACCAAATGATTGATCTACCAGTCTTCTTCCCAAATTACTCAAATAAGAGTGAATATACTTTGCATTTGCTCGACGTTCACAGACATCTAAATTTTTATCTTGACAGGATGAAATCCATAAGGAAATCTGACCAACTGTTTATATCTTACTCTAGTACAAGAATGGGAAAGTCAGTATCCAAAGTTACCTTATCTAAATGGTTGAAATATTGCATTTTCTTTGTGTATTTACCATTAACAAAGTCACTATGCCATCTAAGATCAAGGCAAATTCCACAAGATTAGTGCAACTTCTTTGGCCTTCTGTGCAAGGGCCTCCATGCATGACATTTGTGCAGCAGCAACATACCTTTATATTACACATTACAAACTGGATATAGTCTCCAGGGGGGAGAGCCTCTTTTGGTTCAATGGTACTCAGGAACATTCTTCCATGACGCCTCCCAGGAAACAAGGTAGCTAGGGACTCTGTCTCATCGGTAAGGAATGAATAAAGATTAAGATTAATAACATCAGATAAAGAAGTTATGTCTTACCATAATGTTCCATCTGTGTTGTTCATCTTCATTCATTCATTCATTACAACCCTCCCACCATCCCCCTTCTAAAGATTCTTGGAGGTTCAGTTATGGTCCTTCTTATTCTAAGGAATTTGGTCAGAAAAAGCCTCTGCCTTTTCTTTCTAAAACCTGTCCTGCCCTTACAGGCAAACTTGATCTGAGGTAATGTGGAGAGGGGCACTATGGGTAAAGGCTTAGCTCGAGAGTTTTCTGTCTGGTGCAGGCTTGTTACTACAGCCAACTCAATTTCAAGGAGGGAACCGGCACCCATCGGTAATGAATGAATGTAGATGAACAACGCAGATGGAACATTATAGTAATTCATAACTTCTTTTTTTTTTTGAGGTTTGTGATTAGATTATTAGGGACAAGATTTTGTGTATATCCCAACACCTAGTTCCTTAGCAAAAATTTGGAATTCCTAAGGGTGGGTAAGAGCAGATGTTTTCTTTTGAGGAAGGGATGATCACAGTAGAGTACTCTGTATTTAAAATAGAGAGTAGTGGGTAGATGACTAGGATACATATTAGAATAGTTGTTTTAATTGTCTAGGTTAAGTTGGAGGCTGGAGGTTGGGGTTGTTGTAGAGGCTGGCATAATGATTAAGGTGTTTACCTTAAAGGAAAAAACTGCAGGGTTTGATTCTCATATGGGGTAATTGGCTAGGCTTAAAATGACCCAAAAGGGCAGTTAGCCTAGTACTAACCAATGAACTTATAGTGTAAGGGAACTTGATAGTATGTTAAGCGGGACATCAGTACTAGAATTTCTTAGAATAGTATAAGGAGCAGCATTTTGTTTACAAGAGCTACTGATTGGGGAGAGGTGGTAGAGGGCTAAACTTTAGGAAGAGGTCTTGGATGGAAAAGTTGAGGACTGGGGTGGGTTAAAAGAATAAGTGGTTGTTTGGGATGTACTGAAAAGGCAGAGATGATTAAGAGATGAGGTAATATACTATGGGAGGAGTTTTTAACTGTCTTGCCATTGAGTGTGGGAGGGTGGCCTAATGGTTAAGGTGTTTGCCTTACAAACACAAGGTGCAGGGTTTGAGTCTCACAAGGGATAATTGGCTAGGCTTAAAATGGCTTGGAAGGGCAGTTAGCTTAGTACTAATCTATGAACCTATGAACCTATGAGTGGTCAAACCTGGAAGGGTTTGGTTGGGATGGGTGAGAGAGAACCTGAGATGAATAAGAGATTAGGTATATATATACTGTGGGGGGAGGAGTTTTGTAATATTGTAATATTGAGTGGTCAGATTTCTTAGGAGGTGGGGTATGGTGCAGAATAAATGTAGAGCAAGGAGGGGTGGGTAGGAATTGAGGGTAGGTAAGCAGAGTGCGCATGAGTGAAGTGAGAATGAATGGAGCAGGATACATCTCCTGAGAATGTTTGAAGATCCCAAAAGAATAAATCAGTGGACTACACTCATAGCAGGTCAGTACTTCAACCCAGCTGTTGTACACAGCTTTAAGGGTATAAAAGTTCAAAGCACAGCAGATTTAAAGGGTATAGTACTCAACAGTGTAGTGTAATATTCTTTGCTAGAGTTTGCTCCTTTGAGTTAAGGATGATGAACTTTAATGCAGAGGGTGGTGGGCTTAAAAATTATATGGCAGCCATTAAAATGTGTGTTGCTTAACAGTGTAGTATAATATTGTTAGCCAGAGTTTGTTCTTTTCAATTAAAGATGTCTTAACTTTCCCTTTGAGTGTAATGGGAAAGGCAGAGGGTGAGAGGGGAAGATGAAGGATGAAATGGCAGCTTTTAAAACTATATTTAGCAAATACAGGCTGTTATTCTTATGCTACATTAGGATAAATGCTACGTTATAGATATATACAGAGCTCCTGGACAGGCTTTTATGGGATATCAGGTAGGGTAATGCTGGCTATGCCTTCTGTACGTGTGCACACCATGTACATTTAAGAAGACACACTTATACAATGTTTATATGGTAGTAGTGGCTATGTATCTATTTTAGCAATAACATACTCTACCAGAGAGCATATGCTGCCCTTGCCTAATTTCTGTCAGGAAATCCCTGTGGTCTTGCAGTTAGTTAGCAAGTTTGAACTAAGTTCAAAGATGCAGTTATGTAGGTTTGGAACAGTAAAACCAGGGATGTGTTCAGAAACAGAAGCGCTGTCAGGGCAGGTCTACAAAGATAAGAGATGGCACAACCATAGATTAAGATGTGATAATTAATAAACAGCTGTATTGCAATGTGACTCATCCAAGGAGTTAGCTTTATTTAGAACAAGTTATCCTTACAGGCCCCCAGGTGCAGCTTTGGCTTAAGAGGTTTGAATACCAGAGGCTGTACACCAGTAAAAGGTTGTATGGATCTGGATGTGTTTCAGTTTTATATATAAGAGGTTGGATGTTGAGAATATTATAGGCCCAGTACTATTAACTACATACTGTATACACACTAGTGTAGCAGGAGAATATCAGCAGTTCAGTACATTATAGTGTCTGTGTCCCTTATGGAGAGGGGCAGTCTGTAAGATACTCAATTCACAGGCACAAATCTATACCATCCTCTTGTCCCTAAGGGCCATATAGTGGGTAAAATTGGGTTATAGTGGTAGGCTTGTAAGGACCCTTAAACCATTAACCTGGTAACTTCTTATGAACCTATAAAAAGAATAGAAATGATTTACAGAGCACAGGTACAGGTGTTGGGGGAGATGGGGATAGAATCAGGCAAATCATGAAACAGTGAGGGCATCATATGCATAAAAGGGATAGAAATGAATTACAGAGCACAGGTACAGTAGTGAGAGGGGATAGAATCAGACAAATCCTGGAACAGTTGAGGCATAATATGCATAAAAGGGATAGAGATGAATTACAGAGCACAGGTACAGATGTGGGAGGGGATAGAATTAGACAAATCATGGAACAGAGAAAGCATGACATGCTTTATAAGGGATAGAAATAAATTACAGAGCACAAGTAGAGGTGGGGGAGGAGATGGGGATAGAATTAGACAAATCATGGAACATTGAGGGCATCATATGCACAAAGGAACAGCAATTAATTACAGAGTACAGGTACATATGTGAGAGGTAACAGAATCAGACAAATCATGGAACAGTGAGAGCATGACATGCTTTATAAGGGATAGAAATTAATTACAGAGCACAGGCAGAGGTGGGGGAAGAGATGGGGACAGAATCAGACAAATCCTGGAACAGTTGGGGCATAATATGCATAAAAGGGATAGAGATGAATTACAGAGCACAGGTAGAGGTGGGGGAGGAGATGGGGACAGAATCAGACAAATCCTGGAACAGTGAGGGCATCATATGCATAAAAGGGATAGAAATGAATGACAGAGCACAGGTACAGTAGTGAGAGGGGATAGAATCAGACAAATCCTGGAACAGTGAGGGCATCATGTGCATAAAAGGGATAGAAATGAATGACAGAGCACAGGTACAGTAGTGAGAGGGGATAGAATAAACAGACAAATCCTGGAACAGTGAGGGCATCATGTGCATAAAAGGGATAGAAATGAATGACAGAGCACAGGTACAGTAGTGAGAGGGGATAGAATCAGACAAATCCTGGAACAGTGAGGGCATCATATGCATAAAAGGGATAGAAATGAATGACAGAGCACAGGTACAGTAGTGAGAGGGGATAGAATCAGACAAATCCTGGAACAGTGAGGGCATCATATGCATAAAAGGGATAGAAATGAATGACAGAGCACAGGTACAGTAGTGAGAGGGGATAGAATCAGACAAATCCTGGAACAGTGAGGGCATCATGTGCATAAAAGGGATAGAAATGAATTACAGAGCACAGGTACAGTAGTGAGAGGGAACAGAATCAGACAAATCCTGGAACAGTGAGAGCATGACATGCTTTATAAGGGATAGAAATAAATTACAGAGCACAGGTAGAGGTGGGGGAGGAGATGGGGATAGAATCAGACAAATCATGGAACAGTGAGGGCATCATGTGCATAAAAGGGATAGAAATGAATGACAACATAGGTACAGAGGGGAGGGGATAGAATTAGACAAATCATCGAACAGAGAGAGCATTATATGCATAATGGGATAGTAAATGTATTGGAGAACAGGTACAGATGGAGGAAGGTGGGATAAAATAAAACAGACAAATCATGGGACAGTGAGAGTATAATGTGGATACAGTGGATGGGACAGTGAGAGTATAATATGGCCACAGTGGATAGGAATGAATTAGAGCACAGGTGCAGAGGGGGAGGAGGTGAGGTTAAGTCTTAATCCTACTGATGAATGAGGGAACAGGGGTAAATGATGTTTATCAGAGGACACCTTGTTAAAGGTCAGTAACAGGGGTAACTGATGCCGATCAGAGGGCACCTTGTTAAAGGCAGTAACATGGGTAAATGATGTACATCAAAGGGCACCTTGTTAAAGGTCAGTAACATGGGTAAAGGATGTCCATCAGAGGGCACCTTGTTAAAGGCCAGTAACATGGGTAAATGATGTATATCAGAGGGCACCTTTTTAAAGGCCAGTAACACAGGCGAAGGATGTACATCAGAGGGCACCTTGTTAATGGCCAGTAACATGAGTAAAAGGTGTACATCAGAGAGCATCTTGTTAATGGCCAGTAACACGAGTAAATGATGTACATCAGAGGACACCTTGTTAATGGCCAGTAACATGAGTAAATGGTGTACACCAGAGGGCAGCTTGTTAAATGCCTGTAACACAGGTAAATGATATACATCAGAGGGCTACTTGTTAAAGGCAGTAACACGGGTAAATAATGTACATCAGAGGGTAGCTTGCTAAAGGGCAGTAACACGGGTAAATGATGTACATCAGAGGGCACCTTGTTAAAGGGCAGTAACACGGGTAAATGATGTACGTCAGAGGGCACCTTGTTAAAGGGCAGTAACATGGGTAAATGATGTACATCAGAGGACACCTTGTTAAAGGGCAGTAACACAAGTAAATGATGTACGTCAGAGGGCACCTTGTTAAAGGCAGTAACATGGGTAAAGGATGTACATCAGAGGGCACCTTGTTAAAGGCAGTAACACGGGTAAATGATGTACATCAGAGGGCACCTTGTTAAAGGGCAGTAACACGGGTAAATTATGTACATCAGAGGGCATCTTGTTAAAGGGCAGTAACACAGGTAAATGATGTACATCAGAGGGCACCTTGTTAAAGGGCAGTAACATGGGTAAATGATGTACACCATAGGGCAGCTTGTTAAAGGCCAGTAACACGGGTAAATTCTGTACATCAGAGGGCACCTTGTTAAAGGCGAGTAACATGGGTAAATGATGTACGTCAGAGGACACCTTGTTAAAGGCAGTAACATGGGTAAATGAAATACATCAGAGAGCACCTTGTTAAAGGGCAGTAACATGGGTAAATGGTGTACATCAGAGGGCACCTTGTTAAAGGGCAGTAACACAGGTAAATGATGTATGTCAGAGGGCACCTTGTTAAAGGGCAGTAGCACGGGTAAATGATATACATCAGAGGGCACCTTGTTAAAGGGCAGCAACACGGGCAAATGATGTACATCAGAGGGCATCGTGTTAAAGGTCAGTAACACGGGTAAATAATGTACATCAGAGGGCACCTTGTTAAAGGGCAGTAACATGGCTAAATGATGTACATCAGAGGACGTTGTTAAAGGGCAGTAACATGGGTAAATAATGCACATCAGAGGGGACCTTGTTAAAGGCAGTAACACTGGTAAAGGATGTACATCATAGGGCACCTTGTTAAAGGACAGTAACATGGGTAAATGCTGCACATCAGAGGGCACCTTGTTAAAGGCAGTAACATGGGTAAATGATGTATGTCAGGGGGCACCTTGTTAAAGGCCAGTAACACGGGCAAATGATATACATCAGAGGGCACCTTGTTAAAGGTGAGTAACATGGGTAAATGGTGTACGTCAGAGGACACCTTGTTAAAGGCAGTAACATGGGTAAATGAAATACATCAGAGAGCACCTTGTTAAAGGGCAGTAACACAGGTAAATGATGTACATCAGAGGGCACCTTGTTAAAGGGCAGTAACACGGGTAAATGGTGTACATCAGAGGGCACCTTGTTAAAGGGCAGTAACACAGGTAAATGATGTATGTCAGAGGGCACATTGTTAAAGAGCAGTAACACAGGTAAATGATATACATCAGAGGGCACCTTGTTAAAGGGCAGCAACATGGGCAGATGATGTACATCAGAGGGCACCTTGTTAAAGGCCAGTAACATGGGTAAATGATGTACATCAGAGGGCACCTTGTTAAAGGCAGTAACACAGGTAAATGATGTACATCAGAGGGCACCTTGTTAAAGGGCAGTAATATGGGTAAATGATGCACATCAGAGGGCACCTTGTTAAAGGGCAGTAACATGGGTAAATGATGTACATCAGAGGGCACCTTGTTAAAGGCAGTAACACTGGTAAAGGATGTACATCAGAGGGCACCTTGTTAAAGGCCAGTAACACAGGTAAATGATGCACATCAGAGGGCACCTTGTTAAAGGCAGTAACATGGGTAAATGATGTACATCAGAGGGCACCTTGTTAAAGCCCAGTAACACGGGTAAATGATGTACATCAGAGGGCACCTTGTTAAAGCCCAGTAACACGGGTAAATGATGTACATCAGAGGGCACCTTGTTAAAGGCAGTAACACGGGTAAATGATGTACATCAGAGGGCACCTTGTTAAAGGGCAGTAACACAGGTAAATGCTGCACATCAGAGGGCACCTTGTTAAAGGCAGTAACACGGGTAAATGATGTACATCAGAGGGCACCTTGTTAAAGGGCAGTAACACGGGTAAATGATGTACATCAGAGGGCACCTTGTTAAAGGCAGTAACATGGGTAAATGATATACATCAGAGGGCACCTTGGTAAAGGGCAGTAACACAGGTAAATGATGTACATCAGAGGGCACCTTGTTCATAGGTTCATAGGTTATACTAAGCTATCTGCCCTAGGGCATTTATAAGCCTAACCAGAGTGTGTGTGGCTTTCACTACCCCTTAGAATGAGAATACTATACCCATTAGTTTGCTGTGCCTCTGTCCAGCAGTGATACAGAGATGATTCCCGGGGTAAACCTACGATCTCCCATCCACTTGTCAAGATTTCTCTTGAACAGAGTCAGTGAGGGGCTCTGCCTCACATGGACTGGGATTCTGTTCCATAGTGTAGGGAGTCTCTGGGTGATGAATCTGTTCCTCCAGCACGTCCTATTTATATCCGTGTTGAGGTTTAAGTCTCTTGCTCTCGTGGTTCTGGTGGATTTGGATTTTTTGAGGTGGAGCATGTCCATTAATTCCGGGTTGGACATGGCCTTGTATGTCAGGCACAAATTACCACTGAGCAGACGGTATGCGACTGAATAGAGCTGGAGTTTCTTCAGTCGGGCATCGTATGACATATGTTTGAGCCCCTTTATCCTTTTGGTGAGGAACTTTTGGGGTCTTTCCAACTGCTGCAGGTGTCGGGTGAGGTACATTCCGAATGGGGCGTTGTACTCAATCATTGGTCTGATAAGTGAAGAGTACAGGGGTGCAATGACCTCTCCTGATCTGGATGTGAATCCCTTCATGATCAGGTGGGCAATGTAGAAGGTCTTCCTAACCACTTTGGCAATGTGAGTGTCAAAAGAGAGGTTACTGTCAACTTGGGTCCCCAGGTCCCTGATAACTTCTTCCGTGTTTAATGGATTACCACCTATGTGGTAATTAGGGGTTACCTTGTTTTTCCCAAAGGGTATGACTATACATTTTTTGGCATTTAGCTTAAGGCCATGGCTCTGGCACCAGTTATCCATTTCTATGAGACCTCTCTGGAGGATGTCTGTGTCTGATGGAGTGTCAATTATGGTGCCCAGTTTGCAGTCATCTGCAAATTTTGTCAGCCACAATCCCCTATGTTTGCCTGCACTTCAGAAAAATAAATGCCGAACAAGAGGGGCCCAGGACTGAGCCCTGTGGGACACCGCTCGTGACTGGCTTAGAGTCTGACATGGCACCAGCAACTCTAACCCTGTGTGTTCTGTCCTTGAGCCAGTTTGCAACCCATCTTGAGACATATGGGTTTACATCTAAGCTGGTGAGCTTTTCTATGATGCCCGAGTGGGGTATTGTGTCGAACGCTTTTGCTAGGTCAAGGTAGGCTGTGTGAACTGCCTTATCCTCATCAATGGCCTTAGTGACTGTTTCGAAAAAGTCGACCAAGTTCAAGAGGCAGGATCTGCCCTTGACAAAGCCAAATTGGGTAGGATCCAGTGTCTGTAGGTCCCCAATGTCTTTATTTATGAGTTCCATTATGATCCTCTCCATAGCTTTGCAGACAAGGCTCATCAAGCTTATGGGCGGTAATTTCCAGGGTCCGTAGAAGCACCGCCTTTGTGGAGTGGGACCACAGTTGCCGATGCCATTCTTTGGGCACGTATCCTGTAGTAAGGCTAAGATTAAACAGCAGCCTTATGTGTGGGTTTAGTTCCTCATTGAGTTCATGTAGCACACAGCCGGGGACACCGTCCGGTCCCATTGATGCTGTGTTTTTGCTTTAGAGAGAGCAGCTCTCACCTGGGCATCTGAGATGTTTGGGAGGCTAGACTCTGGTGGGATAGATATTTCTCCTTTGGGGGAGGGAGGGAGAAATTTGCACTGAACCTGTCTGCCAGTATGTTGGCAATGTCTGTGGGTTCAGTGATTTTTTATCATTTTGGACTAATTCTGAGCATATCTGGGAGTTTCCACCCAGGTTTCTAACATAGCTAAAGAAGGCTTTATGATTGTCTTTTGTGTCATTAGCGATTTTTCTCTCAAAGTTGGCCTTGGATGATTTTATGAGTGATCGTAGTTTTTGCTAGTATTGATCAGAGATGCCTTCCCTTTTAGGGATTTTGCTCTGTCATGTAGTAGCTTTCTCCTCTTGTTGTAGAGTTTGTTTATGGCTGGGGTCCACCAGACTGGGCGCCTGCCTTTGGTGGAAAGGGTCTTGATTTTATTAGGGATTGCTTGATCCATACATTCCTGGAGGTGCTCGTAGAAGGCATTTGTAAGGGTTTCAGCAGCGTGGGTTGTGGTTTCCACTGGCTCGGGGGCCTTGAAGGATACCACTCCAGTCTTAAGAAGTGTGAAGTTTGCTTTTGAGAAGTTCTTCACTATGGTCTTTTTTGCTGGGGGTGGGGGCGGGATGTGGATCTCCAGTAAGATTAATTTGTGGTCTGATCTCACCAATGAGGGATATACTTCCGGTGTGGAGCATTTTGTCCCCATGTTTGTGATGATCAGGTCTAGTATATTTTCTCCAGGCAGTAACACGGATAAATGATGTACATCAGAGGGCACCTTGTCAAAGGGCAGTAACCTGGGTAAATGATGTACATCAGAGGGCACCTTGTTAAAGGGCAGTAACATGGGTAAATGATATACATCAGAGGGCACCTTGTTAAAGGGCAGTAACACAGGTAAATGTACATCAGAGGGCACCTTGTTAAAGGCAGTAACACGGGTAAATGATGTACATCAGAGGACACCTTGTTAAAGGGCAGTAACATGGGTAAATGATGCCCATCAGAGGGTACCTTGTTAAAGGCCAGTAACACGGGTAAATGATGTACATCAGAGGGCACCTTGTTAAAGGCCAGTAACACGGGTAAATGATGTACATCAGAGGGCACCTTGTTAAAGGCCAGTAACACGGGTAAATGATGTACATCAGAGGGCACCTTGTTAAAGGGCAGTAACACGGGTAAATGATGTACATCAGAGGGCACCTTGTTAAAGGGCAGTAACATGGGTAAATGATGTACACCATAGGGCACCTTGTTAAAGGCCAGAAACATGGGTAAATGATGTACATCAGAGGGCACCTTGGTAAAGGCAGTAACACGGGTAAATGATGTACATCAGAGGGCACCTTGTTAAAGGCCAGTAACATGGGTAAATGATGTACATCAGAGGGCACCTTGTTACAGGCAGTAACATGGGTAATGGATGTACATCAGAGGGCACCTTGTTAAAGGGCAGTAACACGGGTAAATGATGTACATCAGAGGGCACCTTGTTAAAGGCAGTAACATGGGTAAAGGATGTACATCAGAGGGCACCTTGTTAAAGGGCAGTAACATGGGTAAATGATGTACATCAGAGGACACCTTGTTAATGGCCAGTAACATGGGTAAAGGATGTCCATCAGAGGGCACCTTGTTAAAGGCCAGTAACACGGGTAGATGATGTACATCAGAGGGCACCTTGTTAATGGCCAGTAACATGGGTAAAGGATGTACATCAGAGGGCACCTTGTTAAAGGGCAGTAACATGGGTAAATGATGTACATGAGGGCACCTTGTTAAAGGGCAGTAACACTGGTAAATGATGTCCATCAGAGGGCAGCTTGTTAATGGACAGTAACACAGGTAAATGATGTACATCAGAGGGCACCTTGTTAAAGGCCAGTAACATGGGTAAATGATGTACATCAGAGGGCAGTTTTTAAAGGCCAGTAACATGGGTAAATGATATACATCAGAGGACACCTTGTTAAAGGGCAGTAACCTGGGTAAATGATGTACATCAGAGGGCACCTTGTTAAAGGCCAGTAACACGGGTAAATGATATACATCAGAGGGCACCTTGTTAAAGGGCAGTAACACGGGTAAATGATGTACATCAGAGGGCACCTTGTTAAAGGCCAGTAACATGGGTAAATGATATACGTCAGAGAGCACCTTGTTAAAGGGCAGTAACATGGGTAAATGATGTACGTCAGAGGACACCTTGTTAAAGGCAGTAACATGGGTAAATGATGTACATCAGAGGACACCTTGTTAAAGGGCAGTAACACGGGTAAATGATGTACATCAGAGGGCACCTTGTTAAAGGGCAGTAACACAGGTAAATGATATACATCAGAGGGCACCTTGTTAAAGGCCAGTAACACGGGTAAATGATGTACATCAGAGGGCACCTTGTTAAAGGGCCGTAACACAGGTAAATGATATACATCAGAGGGCACCTTGTTAAAGGGCAGTAACACGGGTAAATGATGTACATCAGAGGGCACCTTGTTAAAGGGCAGTAACATGGGTAAATGATGTACATCAGAGGGCAACTTGTTAAAGGCCAGTAACACGGGTAAATGATGTACATCAGAGGGCACCTTGTTAAAGGGCAGTAACATGGGTAAATGATGTACATCAGAGGACACCTTGTTAAAGGGCAGTAACACAGGTAAATCATGTACGTCAGAGGACACCATGTTAAAGGCGAGTAACATGGGTAAAAGATGTACATCAGAGAGCACCTTGTTAAAGGGCAGTAACACAGGTAAATGATGTACGTCAGAGGGCACCTTGTTAAAGGGCAGTAGCACGGGTAAATGTACATCAGAGGGCACCTTGTTAAAGGGCAGTAACATGGGTACATGATGTACATCACAGGGCACCTTGTTAAAGGGCAGTAACATGGGTAAATGATGTACTCCATAGGGCAGCTTGTTAAAGGCCAGTAACACGGGTAAATGATGTACATCAGAGGGCACCTTGTTAAGGGCGAGTAACATGGGTGCGGAAGCAGATGGTGTTTGACAAAATGGTGTAATTAGAAGTACAAGAAGATTCAAACATGAAATACAAGCACCATCATCCCTAAAGTTCTACTTATTAATTTTGCACATTATCTTTGCACTGATTGTCCGAGAACCTGCCTAGAATAGCATTTGACACTGCAGGTAGCCAGAAGTAGTCACTGCAGTAGTTTTAAATGAAAAGGTAACAGTACAGGTGAAGACAAAAATTGGTTTGTGAAAGACTGAAAATTATAATTGACTAGATGTGATAAGTTTGCAGACTGCAGCAGCTTAAATGGGGAAAAATAAAATACAATAAGGTACTTAGTGCAGGCAGGTTATTTACACTTTGTTGACCAGGTACTTAGTGCAGGCAGTTTATTTACACTTTGTTGACCAGGTACTTAGTGCAGGCAGTTTGTTTACACTTTGTTGACCAGGTACTTAGTGCAGGCAGTTTATTTACACTTTGTTGACCAGGTTGATATTTGATATTTGTCTGTTGTGCATCAGAAAAAGTAACGCACTAAAAAAAAATTCACTATTTATCTTAATACATTTAACTCGCTTTAACATAAAATGGCTGTGAGATAACTGCCTGCCTAATATTTAAAGGAGCCATTATTTATATATGATTTATATAATGTAATGAGGTTAGCAATATTGTAGAACCAAACAACTCAAGTGTATGGCATTTAATTTATAATACACAAGTACAACAGTCAAGACTCACAAGTGTTAGTGTGTGCGTGTGTGACTTTTTTTTTTTTACTTATTATGTATGTTTAAATTGCATATTCATATCAAATTATATATATTTAAAACAAAATTGACTACAAGGAAATAGCTACTGGAATTGTTTTGATATAATTTAACTAATAGACCTGTATCTTTAATCTGTGATCTTGGTTATCAGATGAATTCCTGGAATTAATACATGTTCACTACCCAAGCAGAGTGTGTTCTTTGTTAATACGAATACATCGCATTAACTGTGTATGGTATACATCCATTTAGGCAATGGGCTTGGACAAAAATGTATCTCCTTTGGGCACTCAGTGTTACACAAGCAGGTAATAATGTAGGAGTAAAGCTCTGTTTAAAAGTAGCACACCTAATTTAGCTCCAAATACCACTGCTGAGACAGAAGTCTTCTTCACAGCTTCCATTGCCTTTCCTTCCCTAACTATAACTCTTAAAAAGGTGGTAAGCGAGACGCACAAAAAGGAAAAATCAATACGTAACTGCAGCAGCAAGGTCTTTAAGCAAGGCTGCTGCCCCACTCTAAGTCAGTCTACCATTTCAACATAATCCATCCAGCCTCCATAGCACAGGAGACCATTCCATTGTTTTTACATTGTACGTCCAAGATTCGAAACATTTGTAGGAGAATGACCTTTCTCAAGACTATAACCTGGAACCACTTGCCTAATGAAATCTGAAACCATGTAACCTTTACAAAGTTAAAAGGCATTATTAAAAATCACCTCGTCAGACTAGGTTGCATCTGCTACCATGACAATGGACAGTGCCTCCTGTTTTATCTTCTAACCCTTAATCAAATTTGATATCGCTTTTATCACGTATGGAAAATGGCAGCCTTTACCACCTTGTATTCCTGTATACAACATTTTTTCTTCTGTCTCATACCAGTTGTATATACCATTTCTTTTAATTCAGGCATTCCTGTAGATGTTATTGGTTGGATGAATGAAGTATATATATTATTTTAATTTAATGTCTTACTTTTTCTTGCATGAATTGCTGTCTTTTCTGCTGTAGATTCTGGGTCATGGTCTAAAAGGGTTGATAGACCAGCCCACTTATGTATCAAACAAGTAGCAATAAAATAAATAAGAAGTTGCAATGGCCTGCATTTACCTTTCCCATCACTGACCAAGGTCCTTAGCAAGCCATAGTTAGCAAGGGAGGGATAAATAAAAAATAAATGGAAGTGATACAAGCAACTGCAGCAGCAGTTACAAGGATGTGTCTTTTCCTTTCCCCTTGCTAACTGGGGGTTTTAAAAAGCTGTTAGCAAATTGAAAAAAAATAAATGAATCATTCTAACAAGTGACTGCAGTAGCAGTTACAAGGACATGTATGTGTGTGTGTTAGAGCTGAATACATCCGTGCCTATTAGAGGAGAATTCTAATTCTTTGCAATGTATATGGCTGGTAACAACGGCTTCAAATAAATTACTAATGCTGCTATTTATGTGTTTCTTTGATCACAATAGGACATCTGAGGTAAGCACATTCAATAATATTCTGGGTGCATTTAGGTGTGTGTGCATGTGTATATATATATTATTAAATGCTTATATTCTGAATGTATAATATTTTGAACAGCTACATATCTTATAGCAACTTTGAAACATTATAAAGTGGAACTATTTTGCATTAAAAATATATAATAAAATTTATATACTAATAAAAGAAATGCAAAATAATTTAAAATATAGTCCTTTATCTAAGCTCAATAGTGCCCTGTAGGAAGAGTTATTGGGAAATGATGAACCTTCCAGGGGTGGTAAGGCCCTCCACCTGCAGCATCAAACTTCATAACACTCCAGAGGAGTCTGTCATTTCCCCTGTTGTGTCCACCCTGTGGGGCATTACTGCTTGCATAATTTATTTTTTTCTGTATAAATTAGTACTTATTCATCTTGTATAGGTAATGTTATAGCGGGACTGAATACACATAACTGGCCACCGTGGTTTAGCGTGGTTGGTAACCCTTCTTGAACTGTTGAGTTTTCAAAAAGGTATCCTTGGATAGGAAAAGTGGAAGATTCATTAAATTTAGAACATTGTCCAGTGCAACTGTTGTACATGTTACATTGTTTACATTCTTATTATTATTAAGATATCTGTATGAACAAATTCCATCTGCTAACAGGTACCAGAAACATTTGAAGATGTCGCTGTCATGTTTTCAGAACAAGAATGGATAATGCTGAATAAACAGGAGAAAGAGCTACACAAGGAAGTGATGGTACAGAACTTTGAGAACATGCTTTCTATAGGTAAGAAGTGATCTCAGAGTTGTAACTGAGGCATGCAGTTAATTGTCTGAATAGTGTCATGTAAAGGGAAATTATGAACTTGTTAGATTTTGTTAATGTTTGCTCCTTTCTGAAAATTAAACTACCATGGCTAGCTTGTGTGATTGTAAAACATCCCATGGCTGTTACTGAAGAGAACAGGTGAATTTCCCCAGTGCTGGGACCAAATTTCCTTTAGTGAATATCAATGCCACCTTGGGTCTCCCCTGAAAAGAGACCACTAACCTAGTGTGAATAATCTGGTCAATGAAGGGCAAATAAATAAATGCAGTTCGTGAATGCTTTACAAGCAAAAAAGGAGAAGAAAAAAGAGAGAGAAAGAGAGACCTAGGTGAGTGAATTCAGAAATAACTATCCCTATAGCACAGTTATAAATAGCTCAATGAATGTAGTAAGACACAGTCCAGCAAGGAATAGGCATGCATGAGTGTCAGCAGAGAGTTTTCACACAGTGGACACTGCTGCATAGCGAATCTTTGCATCTACAATAATGACCGTAACCATACTGCTGGAACTACCTTAGAAAGCATCAGGCAGGTGACATATGCCACTCCATGTACATTCGCATGCATCTTGAAGTACCCCATAATTACAAAATGGCCACTGGAGGAAGCCTGTACAAGGCTAGCAAAGCAAAGAAGTCATGTTGCCCTATAAGTGGGGAAGAAATGGGAAGATAGGACAGGCAGAGATGGGCAAGAAAAGACAGATGAACAAAAAAGCAGATGAACACATCTAAGGACAACAAGCGTAGAAGACTGATGTGTACTTGTTTTTTGCAGTTACAGGCTCAAGGAGGTGGGTTGAGAGGGAAGTCAGCAAGAAGAATGTGTAGGTAGTACAGAAGATATGTGGAAGGAAGCAGGGAAGACACAAACATATAGTATATATATATATAACCGACAGTGAAGGTAGTGACACATTGGGGTGCAGCAGTAAGGAGAGATTGACTAAAAGAGGGAGGACAGCTGGTGATGAAGCGGACTGGACAGTGTACAGAGAATGGAAACTGGACAGAAAGGGATGGGAAATGACAATGGTGGAGAGGTAAGGAGGGCCTGTAAAAGCAGCCCAGAAGGGAACCCTGCAGAAGTTTGTCACCTCTGTGGCTAACAACATGGGTGGCGTGTATCTTCAGTGACCTGATGGATGGGGTTATCCAGATGTATGAGTCTGTCATTCACACAAGGGATTGCACCAGAGTGCCAATGCAGATATCTAGCCACCAGTCCAAACCAGTTGCTGCACTTTCTATCGTGTAACCCAGGGAGATGCCTAAATACCACTGTTAGTCAGGGAGCCTTCTAACCCCTATTGAGATGTAGCTACTGAGGCCAACTTTGAGCCTTCCATGTTACCTTTCCCAGGATGACCTTAGTAAGGATGCAGAAAGGCAGGCCTGAGGACTACAAAGAACACAGTGGCTGGTACAATAGTCTCTGCCCAACCACTAACTGCACCATGACTGATGCTGCAGAAAAATAAATGGAGTGAAACAAAGGGAGAAAGGACACACATACACCAGATAATTAATGTGTGCTACAGTTTATTAATGTAGAACACATTGCTGTCAACAGTACATCACACTTATCCTACTGCCTGGATAGCTGGTCTCATCTCCTCTGCCCTGCCATCCCATTTATCCTGTCTGCTGAGATGCTGGAAAAAAAAACAAACAGTACTGAGCACAGAAGATCCCGGATAACAGAAAGTAATTACAGCTACAGGTTCAAGAGTTAATATACTACCAAACCAAGGCCAGGCCACTTACCATAAAAGGTGGTTCCCTCTTCCTAACCTCCACTTCCCCAAAACAAGGAAGCTCTGTTTGGTGCTGCTACAGTTGTGTACTGTTTGTCAGGGTGGGTGATGTCAGTGGTATAACTCATTGCCTTTGCAAGCTGATGCGAGGCATCATGTTTACAAAGGGGACCCTCATTGTATCCCAGCATGTTATCCCTGTGGACCTTATGCAGAAGGTGAAGAAAGGTTTTGCACTCCATGCTGCACCAGGCAGGATCCCTGTCCGTGTTTGTACCTGTTCAGACACGTCCACTCTCTAGGTCTTATCCAGGTAAAAATAGTAACCTGGTGTACATGGTGGTGTACATGGCAATCACATGATTTGCATCAGTGGGCAGCAAGAGAGCAAGATGCACATTAATAGTAACACACTGCAAATGGTCATTAGCATGATGCAAATTGACAGCACTATGGCCAGTCTTCTCAGTGGCTGTGCACATGCTCACAGCATACATTACTGCACAGCCTAGAAGCAGTCAGTCATGGGCATTGTAGCCCAGAGTAGGGGTGATAACCATACCGTTTTAGGCATGATTTAAAGGCAACCATGCAAATCACCTAATTAACAAAATTACTGCACAATAAGCCCCATTTTAGCATAATAAAAATAGTGCTCCCCATATTTAGGTGGAATATATTGTTGGGAGAAACTTGGGGAATCAGAATATAAGTGAGTGCACTGCCACTAATTCTAAGGACAACCACAAAGCATTCTATAGCTATGTCACGAATCTCGATGGCAACACCCAGATCTGCTCTGAGTTACAGCACAACGGCACGTAAATTACAGAACCAGCTGATATTGCCAACATCCTGGCAGATAGGTTCAGTGCTAACCTTACCCCCCCCACCCCCTAAAGGGCCCCATATCTGTACAGGAAGAATGCAGAGTCCCTGTAATCACAACTACGCAGGTAAAAGCTGCACTCTCTAAAGCCAAAAACACAGCATCCATGGGACCGGACAACATCCCAGACTGCGTTTTACACAAACTTCAGAACAAACTGGCTCCCCACTTAAGCACCACGTTCAATAATAGCCTCGCATCAGGCTTTGTGCCCACTGAATGGCATACAGCAACAGTTATCCCACTCCACAAAGGGGAAGCCACCACTGATCCCAGGAACTATCACCCTATTAGCCCGACGAGCCTGGTCTGCAAGACCATGGAACGTATCATCATGGAACTCATAAATAAAGACATTGGTAACCTCCAAACTCTGGATCCCACCCAGTTCGGGTTTGTGAAAGGCAGATCATGCCTCCTGAACCTGATCGACTTCTTTGAGGCAATCACCAAAGCCGTAGATGAGGGTAAGGTGGTTCACACAGCCTATCTTGACCTCGCCAAGGCTTTCGACACCATCCCCCATTCTGGAATTATAGCTAAACTCACTAAACTAGGTATAAATCCCTACGTCACAAGATGGGTTGCCAACTTGATCACTGACAGAACTCACACTGTAAAAGTTGCAGACTCCAAATCTGACCTCAAATCAGTGACAAGTGGAGTACCACAGGGTTCCGTCCTGGGACCTCTCCTGTTTGGTATCTACTTCATTGACATACAGGCTAACACAGAAGGCCTCTGGCTAATGAAGTTCACAGATAACTGCAAACTAGGAGCCATATTCAAGTCCCCAAATGATGTGGACATCCTACAGAAGGGCCTCGCTGAGACAGATGCTTAGTGTCAGAGCCATGGCCTCAAGCTCAGTGCCAAAAAGTGCAGTGTCATCCCCTTTGGTAAAAACTCTGTACCCATGAACTACCACATAGGCAGCAATCTACTTAACTCTGAATGTGTGATGAGACCTTGGGACCCAGGTGGACAGTAGTCTCTTCTTTGATAGTCACATCGCCACAGTAGTCAGGAAGTCCTTCTATGTGGCACACCTCATCATAAAAGGTTTTTCATCCAGGAAAAAGAAGGTCATTGTTCCCCTCTACTCGACACTCATAAGACCCATTATAGAGTACAACGCCCCTTTTGGAATGTACCTCACAAGACATCTGCAGCAGCTGGAAAGGCCACAGAAGTACCTCACAAAGAGGATTACTGGCCTCAAACAAATGCCCTACACTGACTGCCTCAAAAAACTCCAGCTTTACTTTGTTGCATATCGCCTACTCCAAGGTGATCTCTGCCTAACATATAAAGCTATGTCAAACCCAGAGCTGTTGGACATGCTACACCTAAAGAAATCCCAATCCCTCTGAGCTACATGCTGTAGGGACCTAAACCTTGTCACCACAGTAAACAGGACATGCTGGAGGGATAGATTCCTGTCCCAGAGACTTCCCATACTCTGGAATTCTTGAGTGGATGGGAAATAGGAAATACACCTGGGGGATCACATCTGTGTCTCTGTTCGACAGTGGCACAGGAAAATAACTTTTTTGGGTGGCGTAAGCCAGTGAACCTTGTTGGCTAGGCTTACGTAGGCCCTTGGGCCTATAGCCTAGTACCTACCTATGAGCTTATATGAGGAAGCAGAAAGCAGACAGAATTACTGGTAGTGGACCTTAGGACTACATTGACTACAGAAGGGTGCATAGAGGCAACAGACATTGAGGCAAAGAAGTGGGGTGTCTGAGTAAGATTGCACAAGCCATGATAAGTAGCTCACACCCGGGGGGGGGGGGTCAACTTGACAGGGTAGGTTGGAAAGACAGGTCATGTTGCAGTCCTGCAGGAGGGCTCAGCTTGACAAGGCACATGGGATAGGGGAAGGTATGTTGCAGTTTTGCATGTGGGTTCAACCTCATAGAGAAGAGACAGGATAGGATAGCTTTCAGTCATGTGGGGATGCAGTCTGGCAGTGTACAGTGGACAGGCAGGATAGGTTGTAGTTCTGATGGGGGCTCAGCTTGATAGGGGACAGGGAAGGCAAGGGGCATACCTACTAGTCATCATTGGCAACTGTCACATGTTTTCAGTGCGAGGATGTATTTTTACAGAGAGTTTCATCACCTTGTATTGTATTGTGTGAGCCAGCAGTATGCTTTTCAGGGGTTTCCCTTTTCTCCACTGTGATGTAACCATGGAGCTGGTGTATATAATTTTAAGGGGGAATCCTTGGGGGTGCTGGGGGCTTGTGTTTTCCACATTGAGGAAGAGATCTTACACTGATTTACAGCTGCTTCTAATGTAGCCATGCTGTTTTTAAATGAAAATTCTTATTCAGTCAACATATTTACAAAATATACACAGAAATAAAGAAAGTCAAGGTTGCATACCATGTTAGGAATACATTGAATTATCAAGGTAATATTGTGCAATTAACACAGTAAGAGTCTTACTATTTCATTAGCAACATTTCAAGGCAATCCCAACCACTGAAAGCCTTCGTATGATTTATAGATCTTATTCTGATTACTTTTCTTTCAGTTTTACATAATCATCATCATCATCATCTTCTTATTTCGGCTGTTCCTGTTAGGGGGTCACCACAGCAGATCACCTGTTTCCATTTCTTCCTGTCCTCTGCATCTTGCTCTGTCACACCAACCACCTGCATGTCCTCTCTCACCACATCCATAAACCTTATCTTAGGCCTTCCTCTTTGCTGTTAAATTTAAAAAATTCTTTGAATGTAAGAACTGAGCTTGATTTCCGTTTTTTAAATACCTTTTTCTAGCTACTACCAGGAAATTCCAGAATATTTTTTGTTATTGTTTGGCTTTTACAGATAAAGGAAGTGGAACATTCATTAGTGTTATTGATCTAGTTATTATTATTACAATTATTAGACCACAACCCCTTTAAAAAAACATACTTATCTCTTCCCAGGATGCATTTCATTTTTCACAGTCCATAAACGTGTGTCCAGTCAGCTTTTACATCTTCACTACATCTCCAACAGACTGAAGAAGTCATTTTACTACAAATAAATAAAGGATAATGAGACCCCCCCCCCAGGATACAATATACTCAGGCATGCCATGCAAAACAAGCGTGCAGGTGGTGTAGCGTTCATCTATAAAAATCCTCTAACCATCACCTTACATCCACAGGAAATACCCAAATTTAACAATGCTAAACTTCTAATAACAGTCTTAAAAACAATAGGAAAACAACATGTTTAACAGCAATTTATATACCACCAAAGAATAACATTAATACTGCTGAAAGCATCTTATATTGGATAGCCCAACAAATTAACCATGAAACTGTAATACTTGGAGACTTAAATATAGACTGGCAACTCATAAATTACACTACCCCCACTGAATCCATAAATGTATAAAATGTCAAATAACCACACCCACAAGAATCAGTAAATTTTCAGGGAGACAGTGGATTCTTACAAACAAACCAGACAAACTGACAAAAGTAGGCTGCCTTTCAGCATAAGTGACCACATACCAATATGTGCCATTAGAATTCATCATAACCTAGATAAACATATTATCTATAATCAAAATACAAAATACAACTAATTTCAGCAAGATATTTTCAATGAAACATTAAAACAATTTAACTAGAATGTACTTAGAATGATGCCACTAGATACTGCTGTAGGACATTTTAATAACATATTCTTACAGACCTTAAATAATCTAGCACCAGTACATAATACAAAAGTAAAGTCCAAGCCCGCACTATGGCTAACAAATGAAACAAAAAAAATCATGATTAAACGGGCTATAGTCTGGACAAACTGGTATAAAAATACAACTCAAAATGCCTTCCAGCAATTTAGACATCGTATAAACCTTGAAAAACTCCATGTCAAACAGGATAAGCAAACATGCTCTACCAACCTAGAAGACAAACATAAAAATCACTAAGTAAACTGTTCTACCCTGGCGAGATCACAACTCCCACTCTATAAAGAGACAGTATGACAGACCGTATCCCCACTGTGATGACCGCGTGGCACCCAGTGCCACTAAGTATGAAGTAGATGCTGTTACCCAGTCTGTTTCAATGAATAATCCCCAAAACACAACCTTGACACTAAGAGCATAGAGGTATTGGGCTACTGTCCTGAGTCTGGATCTCCAACCTCCACGCCCAAATTAGACTGCACACTGTTCACTTACAGAGCCACACAAATTTTAGTCCAGTACCTACCTCACTCATAATGAAGTTGTTCCTTAAACTAAAACTACTTCCTTGGCTGTAGACCATTTACCATCAGACTACCTAAAAATGTCTGCAGAAGTGATAGCCTTCCATGTGTCCTTACTAATTAATATGTCTGTGTATAAAAGTAAATAGAAATATAACTACTCTGCCTTCCATGTGTCCTTACTAATTAATATGTTTGTGTATAAAAGTAAATAGAAATATAACTACTCTGCCTTCCATGTGTCCTTACTAATTAATATGTTTGTGTATAAAAGTAAATAGAAATATAACTACTCTGCCTTCCATGTGTCCTTACTAATTAATATGTTTGTGTATAAAAGTAAATAGAAATATAACTACTCTGCCTTCCATGTGTCCTTACTAATTAAAATGTTTGTGTATAAAAGTAAATAGAAATATAACTACTCTGCCTTCCATGTGTCCTTACTAATTAATATGTTTGTGTATAAAAGCAAATAGAAATATAACTACTCTGCCTTCCATGTGTCCTTACTAATTAATATGTTTGTGTATAAAAGTAAATAGAAATGTAACTACTCTGCCTTCCATGTGTCCTTACTAATTAATATGTTTGTGTATAAAAGTAAATAGAAATGTAACTACTCTGCCTTCCATGTGTCTTTACTAATTAATATGTTTGTGTATAAAAGTAAATAGAAATATAACTACTCTGCCTTCCATGTGTCCTTATTAATTAATATGTTTGTGTATAAAAGTAAATAGAAATATAACTACTCTGCCTTCCATGTGTCCTTACTAATTAATATGTTTGTGTATAAAAGTAAATAGAAATATAACTACTCTGCCTTCCATGTGTCCTTACTAATTAATATGTTTGTGTATAAAAGTAAATAGAAATATAACTACTCTGCCATCCATGTGTCCTTACTAATTAATATGTTTGTGTATAAAAGTAAATAGAAATATAACTACTCTGCCTTCCATGTGTCCTTACTAATTAATATGTTTGTCTATAAAAGTAAATAGAAATGTAACTACTCTGCCTTCCATGTGTCCTTACTAATTAATATGTTTGTGTATAAAAGTAAATAGAAATATAACTACTCTGCCTTCCATGTGTCCTTACTAATTAATATGTTTGTGTATAAAAGCAAATAGAAATATAACTACTCTGCCTTCCATGTGTCCTTACTAATTACTATGTTTGTGTATAAAAGTAATTAGAAATGTAACTACTCTGCATTTTAACAGGAACTGAGTATAATACAGTCTAAGCAAATAGAGCTTTTTCTCCCCAAGCCTCTGCTGAATATTGGTACTAACCCAGTCGGACTTTCCCAGTAAACAAAAGCAAATAAGTAATAAGTAAATACCTCTTTTAAGAATTGACTTCTTATAAACAGAGCCTAAAGACAGAAATAAATTTCATTCAAAGGTAAATTTTATTAATCAGATGAAATGATAATTACATATTTCTAATTTATCATATTTAATAAACTTATAAATGTTTAGTATAATCTGTTCCTGAATGGTTTTCCATTGACTAGTATAAGTTGAGTCTATCCAGTGTATAATACAGTTAAAGGTTACAACAATAAAATAAGATTCTGCATCTTGGATGCTAATACCACCATACTCCCATAATCTGATATGATTCATATAAACAATTCTCAGCTTTTTAGGATACTATAAGAATGAAGTTAAATTTTTTCCATTTTCTTTAAAGTATTTTGTCAGGTATTAAAGCTATTGAATGCAATATGTATATAATCTTGGGTAATATAATAATTTTAATAAGTACTAACCTATCTTTGGAAAAAAATACAGTAATTATTTTTTTTTTAATAAGAAGTAACACTTCAGTTATTTTTTCAAAATTATTATTAATAATTTTACTGACATCGATTTTTCTCCCTAAATATTTTGGTTATTTTCCTTCCCAGTTATTTTTAGTAATTATTATTATTAAATTTCAGTAGTGATACTGCTTGAAACTTTTCAATTTCCTAATCTATTTATTCAATTGAATAATTTAAATCTTCTGTAGTTAGTAAAATATCATCTGTAAAAATCTGTACTTTAGATTGACAATCCTTGTTAACTGAGAATCCATCCATTTTTTATTGCTTCTTATAGTATTAGCTAAGGGTTCAATAAATAATGCAAGTAGTAGAGGGGACAAGGGACATCCTTGCTTTGTGCCTTTGTTTGAAGTCAATCTTTGAGAAATGTAACATTCAATTTTAATATATGCTTTGGGGTCTCTATACATTTTTCTAATATTCCAGTAAATTGTTCTGGAAATACAAACACTTCTAAAGTTTTAAACAAGTAGTTCCAGTCTACAGAATCAAAGGTTCTCTGGCTATCTGTGCTAATTAGGGTTATTTTCTTGTTCATTCCTTTTGCTAAGATAGTTGCTACCCTTTTTGTATTGTTATAAGTTAATCTATTGACTATAAATCTTGTTTGAGCTTTATTAATTTATCTAGCTCTCTCTCTCTTAACCTTGTAGTGAAGCTGGGTGTAAATATTTCACACTCTACATTTAATAATTAAATAGGTCGATATGAGGAAACTCACTTATCCTTTCCTTGTTTAAGTATCGGTGGGATTACAGAAAATATTCATGAGGGAGGATTTATTTGGTCACTGAATTATCCTGAAAACATCACTCAGCATTTCTAAAATATTTAATGGAAGCAGACTGTGTAATCCCATACTGAAAGCTCCAGTGGTCATAATTTTTCCCTTTTTTAAGCTTCTGTAACTTCTATTAGGGTAATAGGCTTATTCATAAGAAATGTTTGTTGGTCATTAAGTTTATTAGTAACATTTTTCTTTAAATACTTGTCAGTTTTGTAATCATCAGGATTACTATTTTTATCTTTAAGATCCTCATTGAATTTTTTTTTAAATATTAAGCATTTTCTCTGTGTCTGAAGTAACCTTATTAGTGTGATGATTTTCGGATATTATTGATGTATGCCTTTTTGCTTAACATCTCAACTTCTGTTTTTAATTCAAAGTGGAAAGGGATGACGAAACAGGGGGGAGCTCAAGAAATGGGGAAAGACTGGGATTTTGGATTCAGGTCCTTAAGGTGAATAACAATAACCATACAGAATATTATAGTTATAAATTAAGAGAAAGTATTCTAAGAACAAAGTACTCACTCGATTAACCCACACACATGACCTCAACCTGGTCTGTGACATCAATAGGTCTTTGTTGGTAGGACAGATTTGTGTCTCAGAGACTCCCCCTTATGTGGAATAGACTCCCTGTCAAGCTCATGTCAAGCAGTGTACCTCATTAACCCTTTTCATGCGCGACCTGGATAACTGGATGGGGAGCAGAAAATACACTCCTGAGATTCCTCCTGTGTCCCTGCTGGACAGGGGCATTGGGTGCTGACTTGTTGGAACATGAGCTAAATTCTTGGCTAGGCTTGTAAAGGCCTCAAGGCCAATAACCTAGTAACTTCCCATGATCCTAAGCCAATACAGGAATGGAGAAAGGAGATTCTGCTTATAGGGATGACTGCAATTAGGGATACAGACAGTAAGCATGATGGGGCTGGAATTTATTGGAGAAAACTGGCAAAGGAACCAAGGTATATTGAGAGCAAATAATTAGAGAAGGAAAGGTAATAGAATTTGAAGAAGCCAAGAATTAATTTGGATTGCAGGCTACATATTGCTTTCTCTATCAAGAATCGATATCCAAGTATAGGAAAAGAGAAAGAAATAGGGGGATCCTAACTAAAGAACCAGCACTGGTAAAGTTTTTAGAATCTAGAACAGAAGCTGCTGTTAAAAAGGGATAACTAATAGAGTATATAAAGTATTGCATGATAACTGTAAGAATCAATCAGAGGAGGTTAGAAAGGATTGGAGAGAGAGATTAGGTAAGCAATTCACTAAGAAACAGTGGGGGATATTTTTATGTCTCATACCTATGCAACAAAGTTTAGAAGATTTAGGATCTTTGCTTGGAAGTGTTTACCTAGGTATTTTATACCCCAGGTAGTCTCCAAAGAATTGTTCCTTGGGTAGATAGCAAATGTTGGAGGTGTGATGGGGAAGAAAGAGGTAATTGGAAACATATTTTTGGGAGTGTAATGAATTGGCTGACTTTTAAAAATTCCTGCAGACTACTCTGTCTGAAATACTGGGCAAGCAAATTAATATAACTAAGGAAATAATATTTTGAGCTATGATACAGAATTGGAATTGCCTAGACATCATAAGGCCTTGCTGAGTCTAATTACGGTGGTTGCCAAAAAGCAATTACTAGAAAATGGAAATCAAAGTCTAAGACAATTGTTCTAGAAGTAGTAAATATAGTAACACAGATAAAACAAGTGGAAACAGGATCTTTAGAAAAGGGTAGGAGCAAATTATATAGAAAATAAAATGGGAATTTTAGGAACAATATATCTAGAGTAACATTTTGGAGGAGGTGTGAAGTTTAAAAGAAGGCAGGATTTGAATGATCTATGTAATGTTTGAGTGACAATAACTGGATAGACTATAATTGATGTATAATGTTTGCAGCTAAAAATAAGTCAATATGGCTTGTTTTCATTTATATAAATGTATGATTGCCTATGTCATAAGTGGTAATTTAATAAAGATGTTTGTTTAGCTATTAGAAGTATTTTTTAATCAGTATATATTTTTTGAAGTTATTGAATAACTGTACAATTTTATTTTTTCTAAATCTATTTTAAATATGTTGCCACTTTATGCATTAAAACTGTTACTTTCTCATTAATTTTAATGATGCCAGTATTACCTAATTTCTTTGTTTGTTGTTCAAACCTCACTTTTTGTGTATTTCATTTTGGATTTCTAATAACTCTTCACCTACTCTTTCATTTTATTACTAGCCCATCTTCCCATTTTATCTTTAATTGAATTTTAAGGAGCCCCATAGTATGACTTTATTAACCTGACCATTATCATTCAAAGATAAAAAAAAAGTCTCAATTTGTTCCTTACGTTAAGTTTTAAGCTCTTTCAGTTTCATTACATATACTGGGTTTCTATAAATAATATGAAATGTCATTGTATATCTATGAATACAGTAATACTTAGTGAATTATGATCAGATAAAGGACAAGGAATAGTTTTAAAATAATTTGCTGAGGCATAAATCCTATCAGTTCTAGTTTGCAACCCATGCACATAAGAATAATGAGTAAAGAACAATGACTTATCTTTAGTTTTTGCTATTAAATCAACTAATTTCCTAATCATGAGCAATTTCTAGTCTACAAAGGAAATATAATCAAGATATACAGCTAACTTCACTTTAGCATACATGTGATATGTGCCCCTTCATTAAAATCAGTAGGGAAGGGAAATTGGAAGTAGTTTAATTACCTAATTTTATTTCATTTTGTTTATCCTTTGTTACCCAGGTTATTCCCACTAGGCTAGTAGCCTTTTTTTAGTGGAGATCCGAGGAGGTGGTTTTACCCCCAGGGCATCAGGAAACTTCCCTTACTCTTTTCAGTGGATGCCGTGGGATCTTTTTACATCCACCTGAGCTACCACTGACTCAAGCAGATAAGGCTTCAGTTTAAAATCTCAACCAAAGGACACCACACTCAGGAGTGCAGCACCTCCCTTATGCTGTACTGCAGTGTTAGCAAGCAATTTACCTGTTGTGGGAATAGAACCCACAGCCTTGTGCAGCAAAGGCGAGTGTGCGAACTGATGCGCCACTGACACTACACTATATATTGTTTATATATGAAGTAAATTTGTGTAGCACACATCTTACATGTATGTATAGAAACTTGTATATGCGAATAATGGAGAAATAGATTATATTTGTAAGAGTGTGTGTCTGTGTATATGTGTGTGTGTGTGCACTCACAGATGTGCATATACAACTAGTGACACTTCACCTCCCAGTCTGCAATTAGGTAACCTTTGCATGTAAAAAAAATAAATATTTGTATTGCACAGTGGAGGCATCAGCATATAACAATAGGACATGCTGGAGGGGACAGATTCATAAGAGCTCACTTCTTCAAACTGGAAAAAAAAACCAGCCAGCAGAGTAGCAGAGTGACTCCTCATCTCCTCTCTTCATCTTGGATTGGAGATGGGATGGGAGATCATAGGTTTTACCCGGGTGTCACTGTGTCACTGAGGCACAGTAGCACAGTAGTATAACAAGGAAAAAAAAAGCAAAAAAATTAATTTAAATGGTGATGGTGATGAAAAAATATACTGGCTAGGGCTTATAAATGTGCCTAGGGGCAGATAGCCTAGTATGAACCTATGAACCTATGAACCTATATATTGTGGTTTAAAAGACTCACTTTAATTTATGTGTATTGCACAGTGCAGTTAATTCATTAGTTAAATCTTGATGTCTGTGTTATAAATTTAATTACTTTTGCTTTAATAGATGATTTTCACATTGTCATAATAACTTTATATATGTAACCACGGAGCGTTTCTCCGTGGTTATCCATTGAAAAGGAAGTTTTAATTCCTAGGTGGGCTTTCCCGGTAAACAAATGCAAATAAGTAAGTAAATAAACAACGGTAGTGATGTGGCTGAAGCCCCGGGTGCTGTTTGTATTTCCACTTTACTCTGAAATCCTCTGCTATTGGAACACTAAACAGGCCGGCCACTTATAATTTTCATTTCCACAGCCACTAGACAGGTACAGGCAGAGTTTAACTACATTACTAAGCAAAGAGAGAGTGAAATGTTAATGCAAGGAAACCAAATACTCCATTTTTCATTAATCAGTTTATTAACCTTAGGGTGCTTGATTGTGGCATTCATGCATTACAAATATAAATATGGTAGGTGTTGATATGTAAGGAAAACAACTGACATAGGAACTGAATGGGAGGAGCACAGCACAGAGAGCAGACAAGGTGGGACTTGACAGGAGCCCAGGTGATGCAGCAGACCCTGTTCAACACTCGGAAACAACGGGAGAAAATGGGGTGACAAGCTGCATTACAGTGCTTCTTAAAAATATTAGGTGCAGTAACAACATACTATACTTCCTATGACTGTGCAGGTGGTGCAGAAGATAGATTATGAGCTGACATTCTTGAGTTTGTGCTGTGCTTTTTTACTTTTGTACAAGGAAAATGCAGACATTTTGTGACTGAAGCATTTTATTTGACAACTGTGTTGTGCTTTTCTCATTGGCATTGTCTGTGTTCATATTGATCACCAAACCATTTACTGAAAATGTTTAATGTGCAACATCTATTTTTCATCAAATTATGGCCAGCTCTAGTTTCTTCAATTTGTGCTGATTGAGGTTTAAAAAAGAAATACTTTCAGCTCATGTCAAGATGTGTCGTCAAGAAACCAAGTAATGGGTCATAAAAACATAAACATTCTATAGTCCAAAAATTGTGTAGTTTACTAGGGGGTAGAGTGACATATTAGTGGGTGGTCAGAAGACTGCCCTCTTTTAGTAGCAGTAAGTATTAGTAAGCATTTCAGCTCTGTATTGAAATGTCACCACTTTGTAATGCTGTATTAACATCCCCCCAAAAAAGGCTGAAAATCCCATTGAAGAATGAATCTTGAAAATCGCACTTCTCCTTTTAAATTTCTTTTTGGCAGGGAGGCAAGCTGTGTACTCCTCCATGAGTGTATGTTGGGGGTGGGGTTAAGTCATATACTCCTCCATGTGTGTATGTTGGGGCAAGCCTCCCATTTTCCCAACTTATTTAGACACCAGCTCTCCTTACCTTTGAGAACAGGAACTATTCACTAAAATGGCCGTCTTGAATTTGGTATATGTAAGTCTCTTTTTTTTGGCAGTTTAGTCTCCATATTTTGGGAATCTCTGTAGTGGTCCTGACATTTCAAATAGTTTTCCATCATCTCACATGAGATTATTACAGAACTGCTTGGCAGACAGTAAACTGTAGAAACTATGAAACAGCAAAACATTCACAGCTAACAAACCAATCTTAAAGGGTACATGAGTAAGAGAATATCCTAGATAATGTAATTTGGTGTAATCTACTTTGGGGAGGTAAGCTGTAAATGGACTAGAAAGGAGCAGGAAAAGACATTGCAGAAAGGAAACATTTTATATATTATAAATGTCACCACTAAGTGGTTGTGACTGAGAAAAATATTACATAAAAGATTAACATACATTGAAAAGCTATGAATGTATTTGGATAGTTATTGAAACTGACAGCCACCATAGCCAATAACAGACTGAAGAAGATTAAAATAGAAACAGTATGGTGATAGTTGTGGTGTGAAAAAGGAATAAAGGGTCAGGGGGTATAGATTTATATAAAGTAGCTTTGTATGCAGTCCTGGAGACCACTGATGAGTGTAACCCAAATTCTCAAGTGCCCCAAAGCACTGCCTGGTTAAGTGACATGCTCAAGGTCACACAGTAGGCATATGAAGGTGGAAAGATTCAAACCACGCACTCTTAGCAATGCAAGCAGAACTTTAGTCCTCTGCATACTGCCAGACATCACAAGTTCACAATTTGGTTGCTGCAAGCCAAACTTCATTGATGGTTGTATCCATCAGGAGTGCAGTTTATTGCAAAAGTACACGTAGTAATTTCTAAATCTTATAAAGCCCAGAACATAAATAGTACTTGTGTCATTATCAAGGAGGCAGTTTTGTTGAAAAGTGATTGTGTTGCACATTAACAAATCTGTTGGTGAGAAGAATAACATAAAAGAGAAAAAAAAAACATAAGGCCAGAAGACATTGGTGCTGCGAAAAAGAAATAAATAAAAGTTAACCAAAGTAAGGAATAGACCAATGATGGTGAACTTTTTGGGCTTGGCATGTCAACAATTTGGTAAATGCCTATCTTGGCTCTACTGGCGTGTCACCCCCCCCCCCCCTAACAAAAGAGAATTATTTGCATTTTCATTTATTTTAAAAAAATACAGTCCAATCTTGTGTGTTGCTATGTAGTATAAAAGTAAAAGAAAAATCAGTGACTTACTGAAAACGATATGTACACTGATAATTGCGCTTAAAATAGTGCACTAAAAAATTACCCTGCTTTTAACAGTAATTCTGAATTGAACTAAAAAAAATGGAACACACTGCATTTGATTTGATTAACATCAATTAACGACTTTTTTGTTGCTGCTTCTAATAAATAAGTGCAGGGTCACATATTTCCTTGTATTTTTGTTCATTCAGCTTCTTTTGTAACTCGAGTGTTGGTGAACGCTGGTGTGTCTCCCAAAATGTTGTGGCGTGTCACCTTTACATGCATATCATAGGTTCGCCATCACTGGAATAGATAGTTGATAATATGTGGCTACAGGATTACAGAACAGCATAGTAAGGAGAAAAAATACCATTAGTTATAAAACAAATGAATCTGATGAAGAATGTCCTACAATATTCTGCCCTCCCTGAATAAAAACAAACCTCCCACTACATGGACTAGGCATAAAGAATTATTTTCTTGTCCTTTCTTTTCACTGTGTCATTACGTAGGAGTCAGGTCTGTAGAAGAATGCTTTTCCTGTATTTAACAAATCACTGTATGAGCAGGAAAAGATAGAAAATATAATGCCACAAGGCATCTGTGTTTCAGAAAAAAATAGTTATCCATAGTTAAGGAATAGGAAGTTGGTCATATTTTGTTGTAGGCTTGCTTAGTAAGGGAAAAAAATAACATGATATTAGCTATAAAACAAATGAAAATAAAGCATTTCTACAGCATGCAGGCAAAAAAAAATAAAATTCTTTCCCCTGTAAGCACTATGGAACTGAATTCCATTCCTTTGCAGTAGCAGCTGTCGGTTACACATGAAACTGCAAGGATCTCTCAGTGCAGTTACAGATGTTCTTCATGTTTCACTGTTGCAGTCATCACACTTGGGTTATCTGCCTGCAGGTAGCCCTCAGTCAGCCCGGATACCAGAGTCTTGGAATTTCTGTGTCGGGTGCTGTCACTTCTTCCATGACGTCAGGTCGTCAGGGGTATAAAACATACAGCCAATGCCATGACATCAGCTTTTCTTGCCATGCAGGCGCCTGAAGCAGAAGCAGTTCGCATGTGCCGGTCGGCCGCTACCTGAAATTTTCTTTTTTCGAGTTTCAAACCTGAAATCTTCTAAAGCTAAGTACCCCATTGGGGATCTTTTTTCTTGCTCTAACCGATGTCAGAAAAAGTTAGTTATCCAGAGTTAAGGAATAGGAAGTTGGTCATATTTTGTTGTAGACTTGCTTAGTAAGGAAAAAAAAATAACTTATTAGTTATAAAACAAATGAAAATAAATGAAAATAAAGCATTTTCTACAGCATTCAGGCAGAAAAAAAATAAAAATCTTTCCCCTGTAAGCACTATGGAACAGAATTCCATTCCTTTGCAGTAGCAGCTGTTGGTTACACATGAAATTGCAAGGATCTCTCAGTGCAGTGACAGTTTTGACACCTCAGGATTAGTATGTGGAGAGGGGACTGTTCAGTTCGTCTTGGACTACAGAAGGTTACTTTGAACAAAGGCCAACTATTCAGCTACTTTTTTGTCTGATCCTTAGTATAGAGTAATAAGACTGTAGGATGCACATAAATGAGGGTCAATCCAGGATAAAAGGTGCAGCCCACTTACAGAAGATGTGTAAGATGACCGTGACTGACACTAGTCCCATAATATGTCAGTGGCATGGGAATACTTTGTTGTGTCTAGCATGACTCATATAGAGTAGATTTGAAATGGATTATGGGAAAGAGAAATGGTCACGTTGATATGTCAAGGCCCTTTGGTAGCCATTTGTGGAAAAAAATTATAATTCTATGAGAAGCACTCAGAGTGATTTTGAGGTGTTAAAATAGCTCAGAAAACAAAGGCAGAGTGAAAAAAGCAGATTTTGTTTTTTAACTCTAAGGTAGAGTACTCCTAGGTGACTTTAACTACTCCTCCATTAACTGGGAGACACATACATTCTCTAATGTGTATGCTCAGAGATTTCTGAACTTCATCAGTACAAACTGTCAGGATCAGTTAGCCTGCACCCTGAACAGATATGACAAAATCTTGGACTTGATCCATACCAGTATAGGACAGTTCTGCTCTATACAAATTGTAAATCCCTCCCTGGTCAAATTGCACCACAAGTCAGTCACTTTCACTTTAACTCATTAGAGCCAAGTATACATATTTATGGTGTGCATACTAAATAATGTGTTATTCAGTCCGCCATATTACCCCTCCCTCTTTGTAACAAATACATTGTTTTAAAAGTTACTAATGTATTTTTATCAGTGCTATAATTGAGGTAATTGTTCCTTCAGTCTAGAATTCATATGACTAGGAGGTTTGTAGATTCCCTGTGAACTTTCATCTCTGGCAAGACATCATCACCACAGATTTTCGATTTGTTCTCTGCTATGACAGTCTTCAGACAATTTATTTCGGGACTAGATGCAACATGTTCTATCTCTGGAGTATTCACTTAAGTAGAACTTTAAGACACATTCTGTACCTCAGAAATGTCAGGATATGGTAACAGAAGTCTTTGATTTCCTCTGATCAAGTGCCTCCTGTACAACAGTTTGGAATGTCTTCCTTCCATTTTATAATGAACCGAGCCAGAATTTTAAACACTGATGCTATCCACTTTGGCCCTCCTGCATTAGCATCCCAGTAATATAACAAATCATATTTAAAATACTATCTATTGCTTATACAACAATTTTTGTGAGAACATGTTTTTTTCAGACCGTCTCAGAATAGATTTCATCAATTCCAGTCTGCTTCTCACATCTCCACTTAAGAAAAAAAAATCCCACAGACAGTTGTCACAAATTGTAGTATGCTGTTTGTACAAGAACAGAAAATTTGACATTTTGTAATTTTTTTGCATATTATCTAACACTGAAATGTATTCATTAACACTTTTGAAAGTTTGTATGAATCTTTCATCTAAATGATTTATGGTTACTAACTCTTTTGCACTAATAAATGGAATATTCCATTTTGCTTAACAAAACAGCATGGTTGTTCTATCATTAAGAATTTAATATTCCTCTTTCTTTAATGAGACATCTGAACTTTTCTGATGTGAATTGTTCTGTTGTCATTTACAATATATTCATGTGAAACATAAGCAGAAAATTGTCTTCCTACATGGCTAATGGTAGCCTGAGACATAGTTTCAGCTGTACAAAATACTTCTAACCATTTAGGAAATGTATCAACTACTCACATGCAGTCAATGTGAAATATTTTCCCAGATCTACTTGGAATTTCCCAAGAAATGCTTAGAATTTTTCTGTTCCAGCTCGTTTGGCTCACTGTTTATTAGCAATCATACCTGATATGTTAAGGATCTAAATGTACTTTTCTTGCTGACAATCATGTCCTGCATCTTTTTGCAAGTCGGAGCACAGGCCTGGCAGAGACTTTGCAGAAGTCATACAAGGTTTGCTATGCAGGACCCTAGGATCAGCTGTCCTAAAAACAAGTCCATAATCTTTGGTATCGTACCAAGGATTACTCAAGTTTCTTTAATCTGGGATGTTTCTTCTTACAGTAGTATGCCCTTGAAATTGTTCAGGTCTTTTTTTTTCTCAAACATTTTTTATTTTTCAAATACAGTTGAATAAATTCCGTAGTATTTGTATATAACATCTTAAGTAACTATGTACACTATTTACATCAGCCTGACACTATAACAGAGCTCAATACATACAATTACTTTACAGGTATAACAATCCAGTTATCAGAGTGTATCTGTTCAGTTATTGTAAAGTGACAATAAGACTTTTTTTCCATGGATTGTTAATAAATGGCTTAGGATGAATCCTTAATTCTTTAATTTTAATTTCCAACAATGCTGTGGTCTTCAGTAGGCTGCAGAGGTCTTCCAAAGTTGGTATTTTGTTTGTATTCCATCTTATTGTTATACACTTCCTTGAGGTTGCAAGTATTGTCCATACTAGATATATATCTGACTCATTCAAATGAGGACCTTCATACACATTTAATAATACTAGAGCTTTAGATAAGTTAAACGATTCATTGAATAAAGTTTGTAAAATGTTTTTAATACCATTCCAAAATGGCTTAATTTTAACATAGATGAAAAAAATGTGATTCCAATCTGCATTGTGTATTTGCTCAGTCCTCCAACATATTCCCTTTGTGGAAGAATTAATTTTAGTAATTCTATCTGGAGTTAAGAATGCTCTGTGCAAGCATTTCCAATTAAAAACTTTCCAGTATTGTGTAAAGGATGTATATTTTATTGATAATAAAATATTTTATTTAATTTCTTCCATTAGCTATAATGAGTGTACTTTTGTAATATGATTTCAATATGAGGATTTAGGTGTTTTATAATTTATCAATATCTTGTAAAATTTCAAAATACTATTTCCCATGTCATAATCATTATATATGATTTCATGTAGGTAATTCTTAAGTTTAGGTATTTCTTTAAATGAAGAATTACTAATTATTCTGCATAAATCTTGCGAATATGTCAGAATGTTTTGCATAGTTAGCAAATCTTGTTGTGGAATTTTATATGTTGTTTCTATTGTTTGCATATCCAGAACTTTTAGTTCTTTGATACATTGAAACCAACAGACAAACCTTTTCTCTTCCCAGGAAGTAATTATTTCTCTGTATATTGTATGTGGATTGCTGTTTGTAACTATGAATGGTGTTAAAAGATCAAACGAGATTTTTAAATCTATAGTTGCATTAATAATTTTCCTAAATGACTCAATGTAATAATCCTACATGTTTTAGTGGGCTTAGTTATGTTTTATTGCATACTAATACATAATATGTGCCATTGCAACTTGTTTTTATCTGTTATTTGAAATTTGTTTTGTAACTCAAATTCATTTATTGATATTACAGTTAGCAATTCTTTCCAATTTGCAGAATAATTTGGACATCCAGTGTGAGATTGTTTTAGATATTGATACTTTTATGTATGTTTCTATATCAGGAAAGTTTAATCCTCCCTGTTTCCATGGTCTGATATGCTGTATTAAAGCTATTCTGTTTCTTTTAGGAAACCATAAAAATTTTATTAGGCATGAGTTTATTTCTTTGAGTATATTCCTTTCTGGTGACAGTTGTATTACCAAAGCTATATATAGAATATTGGGTAGTAGAACCATTTTTATTAACTGTAGTCTATCTTCAAATGTTAATATTATTTTGCTCTACTTTTCCACAGAGATTTTAATTGTATCGATTATATTATTCTAGTTTTTTTAGATTAATTCATTATTATCCTTGCATAACTCAATTCCTAGATATTTAAGGTAGATTCTTGTTTCCCTATAATGTGATCCCCCTTTGTCTGCAATTCTTTTTTTTTATTTAAAAATAAAAATTTTGATTTTGATTTATTGAAATGGAGTCCTGAAGTCCTGTAAAATGTGTCAATTAAAATATCTAATTCTTCTAATGTCTCTTTTGTATTGGATAATGTTAATAATATCTCATCAGCAAATAGCATTACTTTAGAATTGTATTGTTCATAAACCTCTACTTCTTTGATTTTTGTATTGTTATGTATTGAATCTGCCAATATTTCAGTAGCCAAAACAAATAGAATCTGTGACATGGGACATCCTTGTTTAGTACCCTTTGTTATATGTATAGATTCAGAGGTGAAAGGACCTAGCTTAACATACACTAAATTATTTGCATATATATTTTCTTTAGTAGATGAACAAAGGAAGGAGAAAATTCAAATAACACCAGAATTTTGAATAAATAGTCCCAATTTAGGGAATCAAAGGCTTTCTCTATATCTAAGACAATTATGAGTATTTATCTTTATTAATGTAATCTATAAGAAAAATTATCCTTTTAATATTGTCAGGTGTGTGTCTATGATATATAAATCCAGTTTTGATCATTATGTATTGTTTTGGATAATGGTATTTTCATTCTGTTAGTTAATATTGTCATAAATATGTTATAGTCATTATTTAGTAATGATATAGGTCTATATGAGATACAGAGGTTTGGGGACTTGTTTTCCTTTAGGATTGGTGTGATTAAGAAATATCTCCAAGAGGGTAGTATTAAAGCATGTGACTGAATTTCTAATAGAGTTTTATGGAAGAGGGATAGTATCTTTGAAGGAAAAAGTTTATATATTTCCATAATTATGCCATCTATACCTGGAGCTTTATTTATTTTAACCTCTTTTATTGTATCTGAAATTTCTTTGTTGGATATGGGTGCTTGCAGATCTAGTTTTAATTTTTCTGGTATTTTTTTATGTTAGAACATTTTTCATCCAGATTTAATTGCTCGATATGTATATTTTCTTTTTGGAAATGTTCCATATGATTTCTATAGGCATCAAGAATGTCACCTATATCTGAGATATTTTTCCCTTTCTTTTCATGGTAGATACTTTTAATGTTATTAGCTTTTGATTGTATTGTATTGTATTTGATTGTATTTGATTGTATTTTGATTCTTGTGGATAAATTGTGCATTTATTTGGGAGAAGTGGCCAAGGTATTAATTTTTAGTTTTTTTTTAAAGCTAAACTAGTTTTAAGTGTTGGAATTTTGTTGTATTTATTGTTTAATACTTCTACTTTCTTTTTCATCTCCAAATTATTTTGATTTTTTTCAGCTTTTACTGACAAAAGTTTGGATTGTAGATCTAATAATTCAGCATCCCATTCTCTGTTTTTTTATACCAAGTTAGGATTTTACCATATATCTAAGCTTTTAATGAGTCCCATATCATTATTTTATTTATCTCTGTGGTGTAATTAATATCTAAGAAGAACTGTAATTCAGATAACCATGGTTTGAACTCTTTAATTTTAGTTATATATGCTGGAATTCTGGAGTTAAAGATTAATGGTTTGTACCCATTTTGAAGTTTTAGTATCAATGAATTGTGATCTGAAAGGGGGCAGGGAGTGATTGAGAAATTAATGATTTTAGAGAGTAAGTCATGGGCAGCAAATATTTTATCTGTTCTAGTTTGGGTATCAAATCTGTGATCTTGATGGGAGAACAACAAAGATTTATCTTCTTTAAATTTGAAAGTATCTATACGATGAAATGATTCTACCCACTTGTTTAAAGCTTTTGATACAGCAGATGTATGCAGCGGTCTTTTATTTGTAGTTTCAGAAATATCAAATATATAGTTAAAATCTCCTCCTAATATTAAATTGCTTTTATAATTATTGGAAATGAAATCCAAGTGTTTTTTAACCATTCCTAATCCAGTGCGTGGGAACCAGTATAGATTGGCTAGGGCTCATGTACTGTTATTATATTTAACTATTACTAATGCCATAAGGCCTTCTTTATCTTCATACTTCTAAATGATTTCTGGGTTAATCACATTTGTTTTCCATAAAATTGTTACCCCTTTTGTCTTTGTCTTATAAGTGGATTGCGCCAATATCATATATTCCTTGGGATTCCATTTGTAATTGTCATTTGTTTTGAAATGAGTTCCTTGAAGCAAGACTATTTATGCTTTGTTCAGTTTTAAATATTTCAGTAGATTTGATCTTTTGCTCACATTGTTTAAGCCATTGGTATTTAAAGATAATAAAGCTAAATCCACCTTAGGTTATGTAGACTATGTATTTTTTGTTTTATTGTGACTATTAAACATTTTCCTCTGATAACTATAAAGTATATGTTTGAGCTTTTAAAGGAAATTATCAGTTTTATACTTTGAGTGTTTACCAGTAAAGTAATGTTTTGGTCAGGCATACTAAAAATGTTTTTGTGAAATAAATTTAAATTAATAAATGTTAACAAAACTAAGATCCGCACTAGCCATGGAATGAAAATAATTCCTAATCTGATGGATAAACCCAAGTCCATCAGATTATCACTCATACCTTGACAATCCAGAACATCTGAGCTCCATAAATTGAATTATCATATGGAGAATATTTGTAATAGGAATAAGCAATATTTATATTATTTTGAACAGATATAGTACTATTGTAGATTAGACAGAATTAGAATTTGATATAAATGTCTACTTATTGTATAAGCCATTAATATTTTCGTGAAAGGTAGCTGACAAGCAATTCAATCATAGTAAAGTAGGATGTATCATATATAAAACCTCAGTAAAAGATTATAGCACACAGTTATTTAACACATTCACCCTTATTAAGGCTTTCAAAATGTATTACTTAATATAAATAGATCCTCTCAAAACTCAACATTCAGCCTAGGCGGCGCCCACAGGGGAAAAAGACCAATAGGCGCCTGAATGTCAGCAAGTTAGAACAGCATTCTGTGCACCAGAACCTCAAGGAGGACCTCGACAGTAAACTTGACTAACTCAGCTTTGGCACCAACAGCATAGAAGAGGACTGGGCAGACTTTAGTGATGTGGTCTACAACACTGCTCTCGCTCATTTGGACTTGAACACATGCAAACACCAGGATTGGTTTGATGATAATGATGACATTCAGAAGCTGCTGGATAAGAAGTGTGAAGCCTTCAGATCCCCCCAGGAAGACACTACATCCGTCTTCAAGAAAGCAGCCTATAACTCCATCAAAAGCAAGGTGCAAGCAAAGCTCAGAGAGATACAAGACTCCTGGCTTAGCAGAAAGGCAGATGAGATCCAGCAGTATGCTGATAGCAACAACTCCAAGTATTTCTATGATGCCCTGAAGACCATATCTATGGGCCATAGTCCTCTAGAACATCACCACTGCTCAGTGCCGATGGGTCCACCCTGCTTACTGACAAGAAAGCCATCCTGGAAAGATGGGCTGAGCACTTTAACAATGTCCTGATTAGGCCTTCCTCTATCAATACTGAAGTCATTGACTGCATGCTGCAAGTAGCCATTAACACGTCCCTGGAAGAACCTCCAAAGGAATCAGAGGTTAAGGAATCAATTAAGCTTCTCTCCAATAGTAAAGCACCAGGGTCTGACTCCATTCCTGCTGAAATCTACAAGACAGGGGACCAGTCTTGTTACAGAAGCTCACCAAGCTGCTCCAAACCATATGGCAACAGGAAGTTATCCATCAGAAGCTAAATGATGCCTCCATTGTCCATCTCTATAAGAGAAAGGGAAACAGGCAGTCTTGTGACAACCACAGAGGAATCTCTCTCCTGGTCATTGCCGGCAAAATTCTTGCCAGAGTCCTCAACCGTCTCATTCAACACATGGAAGATGGACACCTGCCAGAGAGTCAGTGCAGCTTTAGAGAAGGCCGAGGGAAACTGGACATATTTGTAGCACATCAAATTCAGGAGAAGTGCCAGGAACAAAACTGGGACCTTTATACAATGTTTGTGGACCTGGCTAAAGCCTTTGACACCATTAGTCGTGAGGGGCTGCGGCGGATCATGGAGAAGTTTGGCTGCCCAGGCAAATTTATCAGTATGTTGCACCAGTTCCATGATGGCATGCTTGCTCGAGTACTGGACGATGGAGACTCCTCTGATGCCTTCCCAGTCACCAGTGGAGTTAAGCAAGGCTGTGTATCGGCACCCATGCTGTTCAGCATGATATTCTTGGCCATGCTGGCAGATGGCTTCTGCAGTGATGAAAAAGACAGCATCAAGATTAGATAGAGGGCTGATGGCAGGCTGTTCAACCTGCAGAGGCTACAGGCCAAGACCAAGGTTGAAGAGGACTTTTTGCTTGATTTCCTGTTTGCAGATGACTGCGCACTCAATGCTGCCACAAAGGCCCAGATGCAGCAGAGTATGAACTGTTATTCCACTGCCTGCAGAAACTTTGGCTTCACAATTAATACTAAGAAGACTGAGGTTTTGCATCAGCCTGCACTGCAGAAGACGTATGCAGAACCAACTATCGCCGTTGAAGGTGAGATCTTGAAGGCTGTTGACAAGTTTACATACCTTGGCAGCACACTCTCCAGATTTGTGAACATTGATGACGAGGTAGACACATGCATCGCCAAGGCAAGCTCTGCATTTGGATGGTTGCGGGAGTCAGTGTGGGAGGGGAGAGGCATTAAACTGTCCACAAAGATGAAGGTGTACAAGGCAGTTATACTGCCCATATTATTGTATCCCTGTGAGACAAAGATTGTGCATGAGCATCATGCCAAAAAGCTGAATTGCTTCCATATGAACTGCATAAGAAGGCTGCTGAAAATTACCTGTCAGGACAAAATTCCAGTCACAGCTGTCCCCTGTCAAGTATCTATACCCTGCTGAGGAGAGCCCAAGTCAGGCGGGCAGGCCACCATGTATGTATGCCAGACACACGCCTCTCCAAGAGTCTGTTTTATGGTGAACTTGCAATAGGCAAACGTACACAAGGTGGGCAGAAAAAGCGCTTCAAGGATGCATTGAAAGTCTCTATGAAGAGCTTTGGCATTGACCCAGACTCCTGAGAAATCCTAGCGCAAGACCGCCCCGCCTGGCGAAACTGCATCAGCAAAGGTGCTATCTCCTATGAGCAGAGCAGGACCGCAGAGGTACAGAGGAAGCGTGAGCTGCGTAAATCCGCAGCTAACTCATTGCCAACCAACTCAAATGACCACTTGTGCCCAATGTGCAGTAGAGCTTTCTAAGCCCGCATTGGATTGATCAGCCACAGACAGACACACCATACTCTGTTAACCTCCTTGATGTGATGTCTTTGGTCATCGTCGACAACGATGGATGAACAACATAATACAATATATTTTACTGGATATATCAGAAGTTATATTTCATTGTTTACCAGCATTTAAGTAATCACTTTGTTTGTTGCTAACTTACTTAAAGCATCAAGTTTGTTTTATGTAAACATTGATGATGGTTAGTGCATTTTAATTATCAGTGTATCCATCTTCCTTCCCATGTCCTACACACAAGGATGTTCATATCTGTCATTTCATATTATAAAATGAGTGAAATTTTAGGTTAAAAACAACAAATTCACTTATTTTGATTAATGATTACAAGTTCCCTTTCCATATTCATAAATTGCCATTTTATGGCATATACTGAAAGGTTTTAGATTAAAATGGCAACATTCTATTTTGTATAATCAGCAAAGGTTAAACTGAGTGATTATTGTCAATTTAATACTATTTGTTCAGAATGTGATTGTTACATTCTGTGACATTCCTAATTCAGGCTTCTATTGTTTCCCTTGAACAACTTTGTCAGTTTGATGTCATGTATAAAACAGTACTTATTTTGGTAACAGCTTAAGTATTATGTATGGTCAAGATCGATTACAAAACCACAATTCAAGTTAAAGCAATTATATGACTTGTTATGCACACTTACTTGTATGAGAAAATCATCATGCTTCCCCTTGATGTTCAATGTAGTGTATGTCATTTATGACAAGTTAAACAGTAGTGTTATTATACACAAGCCCATGTTATTAAACTGAATGTCTGTTGTTTCTCTTGAACAACTTTGTCAGTTTGATGTCATGTATAAAATATTAGTTACCTTGGTAACTGCTTAAGTATTATATATGGTCAAGATGGGTTACAAGATGGGTTACAAAAACTACAATTCGAGTTAAAGCAATTCCATGACTTGTTATGCTTATTTACTTATATAAGAAAATCATCATGCTTCCTCTTGATGTTCAATGTAGTGTATGTCATTTATGACAAGTTGAAACAGTAGTGTTATTGTACACAAGCCCATGTTATTAAATCCTGTCTTTAATCTCTAAATTCAGCCGACTACATTACATAACTATTGTGGGGTTTTTTTTGTTTTTTTTTTATCAAGAATCAACTTAATGAGCTAAACAAAGTGTTGGGAGACCATCAGTATGTGTACATGTGGTTTAAAACAACCCTTTTATTTATATATATATATATATATATATATATATATATATATATATATATATATATATATTTATTTTTTAAACCAAAAATGTCATTACTGAGAATCATCTTGGAGCCTCCTCAGAGCCGTTAAGCATTATCGTCACTCTGTTTCTGTTACTACAGCAACCTGGGAACATCTGTTTCTGTTAATGTGTCTGTGTACTGCATACCAGAGGCTCACGATGCACCTGAAGCAAAGATTCACGTCACTGCAACTTCAAGCCTAAATTCCCTCCCTTTCAGCGAGGCAGCAGCCAGGAAAAGAACAGAGAGCAAACAGATCAAAACAAAAAAAATCTGCCAACAAGCCGCCACAAGAGACAACACACTCCTCCAGCCCTCCTACCTCCCACTCAGCATACATACAAACAAACCATTCTCTGCAAAAATATTCCAAATCACAGTTCTATTCACCCCCTTCCCCTGGTTCCAGGCTAAAACACCAAATGTCTCTTTCTAATACACAAGCATCAGTAAACCTCAATCACAAGCCACAACCCACAGCTTCCCAGAGATGAAAATGGCAACATATAATGGCTGCCATACACAGCTGCAGCCACATAAACCATGTTAGGCTTAATCAAACAGCACTCAAAGCTATTATACCTGCCATAATTGATATTATGTTTAGACAGAATAATAATGACATTTGTACTAGCTGCCAGGCACGGCTGCATCCACGCACACCATATCAGGATTGATCAAACAGCACTCGTAGCTGTGATACCTGCCATAATTGATATTAACTATATTTAGACAGAATAATGATGACATTTGTACTAAGAGCTTGCTGCTATTATTTAACTAGGATACACAACATTTCTAAATCATACTTTAACTGAAGAAGGCATTAGTCTCCATGATGGCATTTTTTTTCAAAACACTCTACTGTTACTGCTATTATATGTGATGTTAACTTATTACATTTGAGTCTGAACTCTGATGAATGGTACCTTGTTGAATTAGCTAATTAAATTATTATAAGTAAAAACAATGAAAAATTAACAAGATAAGTATTCAATGAGTTCAAGTAGGGGAATAGAAACGTCTATGTTTATGTTATATGTTGCTTTGTTTGGCTTATATATAATGTAAATAGTAGCCCATCTTGACCTACCTTTGTTTGTGAAGAATTACTAGACTTTTTGAACATTCTGAATAAATCATTACTATTCCTCAGTTGTTTAAAAAACCCTCCTTTTTAACTAAAAACAGATGACAAGTGATATACCATATCAGTTGATACTTTGAGAGATGTAGTTGAAAGAGTTTTTTTTTTTTTTTGGGACAGTTATCTTACAATCAGTTTTTTGTTTCTTCTTTCTAGCTTCAGTCCAAGGATTTGTTTCTTTTATTCTTTTAAGAGTAGGGGTCATCCATTCTATTTCTTCTGGGGTGGACACTATGTTGTTTTTGATGAATATAGTAGCTTCTTCTAAGTCATTAAAGCTTCTCATCTCATTGGCTAAAAGTATTTTTATCTTGGCTGAAAAGGCCAGCTGTGCTTTATTGTTGTTTTGTTTCAACAGTTTTATTATTGGCCAGACGTTTTTCCTTTGTTCTAGTATTCTGGAAGAATAATCATTGTCAAACCTTATCAGGCTTTGATTGTATTTTTAAGGGTGATTTTCTCCAAGCAGATTTTAATATTAGATGTAATGTGATCCTATCTCGCCTACATTCTCTACAGATGGGTTAGGAGCCGATCCTCGGCTCCGACTCGGCAGCTATACAATAGAATGCAGTCTCTTATTGGCTGAGTTACCTCGTATCCCAGGATGCACCACTACTGCTTCCCAGATCTCGTTTGCCGCTTCTGAAGCATAGACGTGGTCTCGGACTTGGCTGAGCTAAGTGCCTCTTAGTCAGATTATTTCTGTCTAGTTTTGTGCTAAAACTTACCCAAAAGCTGTTTTAACAGCTACTTGTTGTTGTGTGACTGCGTATTTAAAGTTTTTTGTGGTAAAATTGTATTTTCTTTTTTGGTGGTAAGTGATCCCGTTTAAGTTAGAGGGGCCTTGCCCTATCCTAGGTGTTTTAGTTAGAGTCTAGGCTGTCGTTTGTGTAGTTTTTTTTGTTGAAGTTAGTGTATTTGAATTAGACAGCCATGTCGAAGGAACATAGACAATCAGGTTTTAAAAAATGTTCCAAATGTAATTATAAAATGTCCATTACGGACGACCATTCTTTGTGTGTCTATTGTCTGGGCCCGAAGCACCTCCAGGAATCCTGTAGCATTTGCCACGCTTTTTCCTCTCGCCTCCTCCAAGAGAGGAAAAATAAGTTGCTTTTGAAAGGGCTTATTACCCCTTCCTTTGAGGAAGCCCTATCTTCTTCTTCCCCTTTGAGGAAGAAAAAATCTTCGGCTCCAACCAGCCCGTTGGATCCGGCAGCAAAAAAGTCACGGCAGGCTTCTCCGTCGGCTCCACGGACTTCGGAGCCGAGGGCAGAACGGTCTGCCTCGATGTCTCCAGCCTCGACTCCTCTGGCTTCGGAGCCGAGAGCTCAGGCGTCGAGAGGCGAGTCATCTCCATCGGCTCCACTGCCTTCAGAGCCGATGAGGGTTGCCCGCTCAGACTCTTCCCCTTCGGTGCCGAAGTCCCCATCAGCTCCGAGGAAAATTGCAGTGGTAGTGGAATCTCCCTCGGCGCTGATACTTCTCAAACCCATATGGAGCCGGTCCCCCAGTCTTTCGGAGCCGATGGAGAAGTCAACTCGGACCCGGTCGGTCTCTTCTCGGTCGTTGAGGATGTCTGATTCGGATGTAGACAGGGTGCTTCAAAGGCTTTTTCAGTCTCCGGTCTTTGCAAAATTGATCTCGGCTCCAGCCCAGTCGGCTCCGGAGCCGATTTCCCATCCTGCTATCTTGGTTCCTCCTCCAACAGCTTTGGTGCCGTTGGAGTCAGTGTTGGTGGAGCCAGTGGAGGTTGTCAGGTCGGGTCCGACCCTAACTTCCAACCCCACCCTTCGGGTCGGGGTTCGGTACGCGGACCTCCTCTGTCGGCCCCGGTGGGGGTGCTTCGGGACCGATCCTTTCAGTTCCGAGCCTTCCTCTCAGTGCGTCGGCTGCGGGAGTTCTGACTGCTGTTGTGGCCTTGGGGATTGAACCATCCCAGGACTCTGGGGGTCCCGCCTTCAAGGCCATGAGGAGTGCCTTGGCCAAATCCTCTCTGGCCACTTCTACCATCTCACCACCACCTTCCCTTGGCACGGAGACTGGCTCCTTTGCAGTCCCCCTGTCTCATGACAGCAGAGCCCTTGGGCCTGAGGTTACCCCCAGGGGGTTCCCTTCTTCCTGGAGGTCCCTCCGAAACGCTTTCGGAGGAACCTCCGAGGAAGAAACAGTGCAAGAGGAAGCACATCGACTCCCCTGATGAGTCTCTCACCTCGGATACCGACCTCGATGATGCGGAAGGGTCCCCCAAGTCATCCTCGGATGATGTATCCTTTGCGGACATCTTGGAGATCCTTAAGCAATGAGGCAACTGGCAGTCCAAACCCCCTTCTGCTGCGGAGTCGGTTTTCCTCAAGGCCTTCGGGGCTCAGCCCTCTGCCTCCTGGGTGTCTCCACCTTTCGATGAGCTTCTGGATTTGATCTCTCGAAGGGCGTGGGAACACCCGGATTCTGTTGAACCGGTGCCAGCTCACCCCAATAAATTCCTTTCATCTCCCCCTGATAAGGACTTTCTTTCGAAAGGAGTGGCTGTAGATGCCTTGGTGGTGGCATCTGCCACCCAGCAAGATGTGGCAGAAGCTTCAACGTCCATCCATCCTCCTAATAAGGAGTCTAGGAGCATGGATCGGTACGGGAAGCGTACCCTTGCTTCAGCGACCTTTACATTAAGGTCTCTGAACTACTTGACACATTTCACGAGACTGCAGAGGGATCTGGTCAAGGAGCTTTCGGATACCCTCTCCGGTAACTTACCTGAGCATTTGGCCCAGACGGTTAACTCCCAGTTGGCTACCCTGTCCTCCTTATCCAACTCATCCATGAGGCTCATTTCTTATGCAGCCGAAGGAGCGAGCAGAGCGGCGGGAACAGGTGTTGCTCTATGGAGACAAGCCTGGCTATTCCTGTGTCACTTTGCGGAGGCCTTTAAGTCTTCCTTTGCCGATGCCCCCTTTGATGGATCCTCACTATTTGGACCCAAGGTAAAGGACACCTTGACTCGCTGCGAACAGGAGGGTAAGACTTTAACTGCCGTAGGGGTCCGTTTTTCCACTTCCTTCAGACCTTATCCCAAGGCTAGAAGAGGAGGGAAAATGTGGTTCCGTAAGTCTCAAAAGCCTTACACATCACAGCAGAGCGATTCCCCTTCTAGAGGCAGAGGAGGGGGAAATTTTTCAGGGAGATGCCGTCCCAGAGGCAGCGGAGGCCCCCGCAACACTGGAGACCGCGAGTCCTTTCGTGGCTCCTCCTCCTTCCAGCATCCCTGAAGGAGTACCTGACTGTGCAACTCCCGAGCCAGTCGGGGGTCGTTTTTCGAGGCACCTAAAGGCCTGGGAAAATATCACTCAGGACCAATGGGTGCTCCGAATCATCGCCGGAGGTTACACCATTCCCTTCTCTCAACCCCCCCCCACCATCCCAAAGAATCCTGGACCCTCCATCCAGTCAACGGGATCTTGCAGCCAGCGAAATATCGAAGCTGCTTCAAAAAGGAGTCATCCAACCTGTCCCCGCAGACCAGGCCAGATCAGGGACTTACTCAAGATTCTTTTTGGTACCAAAAAAGACCGGGGACTTGAGGCCCATTTTGGATCTCAGCAAGTTAAACCGATTAGTGAAAAAGTCCAAATTCCGGATGGTCACCTTGCAATCCATTCTCCCGCTTTTGGAGAAAGGTGTTTGGATGTGCTCCATAGATCTCAAAGACGCCTATTATCACATTTTGATAGATCAGGCGTCGAGGAGACACTTGCGCTTCAGACTGGGAGACGGTCATTTCCAGTTCCGTGCACTGCCCTTTGGTCTCACCACAGCCCCCAGTGTGTTCACCAAATGTTTGGCGGAGGTGACTGCTCACCTGAGAAGTCTAGGATTCCAGGTGTTTCCATACCTAGATGACTGGCTCCTAACTGCCACCTCCAGGCATCTACTCTTGAAAACTCTAGCAGCCACTATCTCTCTAGGCAACTCCTTAGGAATCACCTTCAATTGGACAAAATCCGTATTGCTGCCACCGCAGCGTATTCTGTTTATTGGTGCAGAAATAGACTCAAGGCAGATGCGAGTCTATCTTCCTGCGGAAAGGATAGCAATGCTGCAGTCTCAGGTTCGGCATTACTCCTCAGACATCGCTCCAGCGAGAATGGTTCTGCAGCTGTTGGGTTCCATGTCAGCCACCATTCTTCTGGTCCCCTTGGCAAGGTTGCATATGAGGATACTCCAGTGGCTCCTATCAGTCCAGTGGTCTTATCAAGACCTTCCCTCAGTCACCACATATTGATCACAGAGATGTGCAAACAGGATCTTCGTTGGTGGCTTCTTTTCTCCAACCTGAATCTAGGGCGACCCTTCGTTCCCCACTCCCTCGCCACGTTGACTACGGACGCCTCCCAGACAGGGTGGGGGACATTATCTGGACAGGTCGGTCCAAGGCACATGGCACACCGACGAGTCTCTTCTCCACATCAATATCCTGGAAATGAGGGCGGTGCTTTTAACATTGCAAGCACTGCACGATCACCTCCCCCAGGGTACGATTGCCATTCAGTCCGACAACATGTCGGTAGTCTGGTACTTAACAAGCAAGGAGGGACCAGGTCTTACCCCCTTTGCAGAGAGGCCATGAAGGTATGGGATTGGGCGATTGCTACCAAACATTTCCTAGTGGCAACACACATTCCGGGGAGATCCAACGTGATAGCCGACAGACTGAGCAGAACTATTCTCTCCCCTCATGAGTGGTCCTTGAACGACAGAGTGGTAACACAGATTTTCACGAGATGGGGAGCTCCTTGTTGCGATCTTTTCGCAACTCCCCTCAATGCGAAATGCCAGCAGTTCTTCTCTCTCACCCCAGTTCTGGGGGAGATCCCCAAGGATGCTCTAGTCCAAGCTTGGCCCCCCAGTCTGCTATACGCTTTTCCACCGGTTCCCCTTCTCCCCAAGGTGTTTCAGAAGGCGATTCACTTGGAAAGCAAAATGATTCTAATCGCCCCATACTGGCCTCATCAAGTCTGGTTCCCCTTTCTTCACAAATATGCATTGGAGGGTCCCTGGTTCCTGGACCAAGTTCCGGACCTCTTGACGCATCAGTCAGGACAGCTCCATCAGTCCCTCCATTCATTGAAGTTAGCAGCTTGGCTACTCCTCTTCCGACCATAGTTAGGAGCCATTCTTTCGACCCTGAAGTCATGCATATTTTGTCCTCAGCCCACAAGACTTCTACTAAAAAGATGTATAGCAATAAATGGAAGAGGTTTGCTATTTGGGCCCAACTCCAAGGATTAGACCCTATGACAGCCTCGGTGTCAGAGGTTCTGAAGTTTTTAGCTTCCCTGTTCAACCAAGGTTGTTCGGTGTCTACCATCAAAGTTCAGTTGGCTGCTATTTCCAATTTTCACGAGAGCGTAGAACCACCTTTAATGAGCAACAAGTTGTGCAAAGCTTTTATTAAAGGAGCTTGGCTTCTACGGCCCCCTATATCTCATCCTGCACCACCGTGGGACCTTAACGTGGTGTTAGCTGCATTAACCTCATCTGCCTTTGAGCCGGCAGCAACCTGTGACTTAAAATTTCTTTCTTGGAAGACTGCTCTTCCAGTTGCTATTACATCAGCCAGGCGAGTTTCAGAACTTCAAGCCCTATGTGTCAAACCACCATACCTGGTATTTCACAAGGATAGAGTATCTCTTAGACCAAACCCATCCTTCATACCAAAGGTTTGTTCTAACTTTTGTTTGCAACAATCACTGGAATTACCGTTTTTTTTCCCTAAGTATTCAAACAGAGCTGAATATACTTTTCACAGCTTAGACGTGCACAGACAATTATGTTTCTATTTGGATAGGACACACCAAGCGCGAAAATCAGATCAACTGTTTGTGTCCTTTTCGGATAGTAAATTGGGTAAAGCCGTCACGAAAGTCACTATTGCCAAGTGGATCAGAGACTGTATCAGTCATATTTATCTCATTTCAAATAAGGAGCTTATACTTCCAGTGAAAGCTCATTCTACCAGGGCTATGGCCACTTCGGCAGCCTTTCATTCCAAGCTCTCTATTAGTGACATTTGTGCGGCTGCTACATGGTCTACTCTACACACCTTTATTTCTCACTACAAATTGGATGTGGCATCTAGGGGTCGAGCTTCCTTCGGTTCCACGGTTCTCAGGAGCGTTTTCCAGTGAGCCACCCAGGAATTAGGTGCTAGGGACGCTGTCCCATCTGTAGAGAATGTAGGTGAGATAGGATCACATTACATCTTTTAGTTAAGTACTTACCATAACTTTAGATGTATGGGATCCATCTTGCCTACATTCCTAATAACCCACCCTCCTTCCCCCTGCCTCGTAGACCAGAAGAGACCGGACGATCCGAATTCAACGTCTTCCTCTCTTGAAACACCTGGCAATGTTATAACAACAGTCTATGTGTGTGTGCATGTGTGTGGACAAACAAGATCTGGGGAAGCAGTAGTGGTGCATCCTGGGATACGAGGTAACTCAGCCAATAAGAGACTGCGTTCTATTGTATAGCTGCCGAGTCGGAGCCGAGGATCGGCTCCGAACCCATCTGTAGAGAATGTAGGCGAGATGGATCCCATACATCTAAAGTTATGGTAAGTACATAACTAAAAGTTCCTTGTCCAGAAATGAAAGAAATGTTATAACTATGGATCTAGGTGGAGTATTTGTTGAGTTAGAAGCAGGTTTCCTCAGTGCTCTATGCACCCTTTCAATCCCAAATGAAAGCATCTCTTTCAAGTCTAAAAATTCAGGAATCCAGGTTGTTAAGAATGAAATAATGTCTTCTCCTTCAGTGTCTTCAGGCAGACCAAAGATCCTTATGTTGTTTCTCCTTTTCCTGTTTTCTAAGTCATCTATTTGTTAAGCAGCCATGTATTCTGTTTAAGCAGAAATTCTTTTTGGAATTCTTCCTCTTTGAGTCTCCCTTCAATGTTATTTAGAGAAGTCTCTATATTTGTTATTTTTGTATGGTGTTGCTGTAATAGTTCCTTAAGAGTATGTCTGTTTTTGAGAATTTAATTTGAGGTTTTCTAAGTCATTTTTAAAACCATCCACCTTCAAAGATAGTTCCTGTAAGGTAGATGTCATCAACTGTAGTTCTTTTTTTCAAAGCAGCATCTGGATGAGAGCTCCTTGAATTGTTCATATTCAGTGACTCAATATATCTCCAAGTTACTTGACAGGAAATTGTTTTGTATATCTCCACCAAAATTGATATTTATGTAGTTTAGTAGTTTATCTATAGATTTCTGACGTTTTAAACTTGAAAATAATAAAAATTTCCTATATTATTATACTAGTTTATGGAGCTCTCAAAATTCAGTGCTCTCAGTTAGCTATCTAGGCTGCACCCTTGTTTAGGTCTTTGAATGTATAGATGTTTGTCTTAATCTAGTTCTTAATTCAGCTACTTCTACTTGACTTTTACTCAGCAAAGCGTCGCCGTCATCTTGAAATCTACTGCAGTATGAACAGGGATCTTAAGCACTCTGGTCAGGAAAGACACTGGTTGTTGGATCTTTTTTTTTAAAGAAAATTTGCATTGATTTCACATGTTTACAGTATATGCCCAGAAAGAGAGAAATTCAAGCTCACATACTGTTATGCAGTGTCATGAATACATTGAATAAGGTAATCTTCTACAGTTAACACAGTAAAAGTCTTGCTATTTCAATAGCGACATTCCAAGGCTATCCCAACCACTAGAAGTCTTAGTATGATTTTATAGGTCAAATTCTAATTGTTGACATTGGGTCTTTTTGATGTCTCCTAACAGTTCTTTTTGATGTCTCCTAACAGTTTGTTTCTTTTTTTTGTTCGCTGCCGTACAACCATCAGCTTCCTGCACACTGTTGGTGCATTCTTTCCTGTGAAAAGAAGGTTAATTGAAGCACTATTGATCTGGCGTTCATCAGGACTTTTTTGCCTATAACCCTCCCCATCCTCTGGTGAGTGATGTGATCACCCAATGTCCATGCTTTCACACTCATGATGCAGAGGGTTTCATCACTATCTTGGCTGGACCAAGCTCACTTATCCTTTCTTTAGCTTTATTTATTGTTTGCTTGTTGATGATTGGCTGATTGGAGCAACCAATCATTCCCTCCAAGACAGATGAGCTGCCATTCACTTCCACCTTTCCCCTGCCAACTCTTCAGTATGTTAGCCACTATTTGAAGTTGAATCATGTTGCCCACAGTTCGGTCCTCTTCCCTTTATGCCATACAGCCGGGTGTTTGGGTCCGTTTGGATCAGCTGCTCATGATCTTGTCTTTACAGATTAAAACTTTAAAGTTTGTTGTCTTCACTAAGTGAGCAATCTCTTCTTTTCTCAGGAAGGTTGGCTGGATGGCTGCCAGTTGAGGTGTGAGAAGACAATGACCTGTGCTGATTATTTTACAGGATGGTCACTTGTGACATGTGCCCAGCAGGTGGGCAGAGGATTCATCGTCGGGATACTACTTTATCTCTCTCTTCCTTCTCTAGGTATGCACGATTCTGTTGTTCTCCAAACCCAAACTAGCCTAAGCTGCATCATTTTCTCCACTCTAGCCTCTTTATCTGGAATACAGTTTCCGTAAATGCTCTAGATGTTAGTCAGAATTTATGCGCACTTTTCTGTGAAAAATGTTGAACCTAGAGCTTGTTAAACAACCCCTGCACCTGTCTGAAATGCTTGTGTATTTCATGCATCATTGCAACCTGCCACAGACTGCGGTGCATTAAAACATAAGAGAAATATCTTTGCCTAAATGGTACGATAGTGTAGACTCATTTTAGTTTTGCAGTTACTAGTTTAATTAGTACAGTCTGATGAGCATGACATAATAGAGAGATTTTCTACCCTCTGTTTGCATTGTAACTCATGACTACACTAAATGTAATTTTATTTCACTCAACTGCTAACACAGTTTATGACAAAGTGTTATTTGAGTCACTACATTCAGCTAATTAACAAGTAAAATAAATAATGAATACTAGAGGAGCTAAATGTTTCCGAATTTCAGTGCTGAGAAAGCATTTGGCACAGAAATTGTGTGTATACTAACAAAAGAAGAGAGAGAAGTTAAAGAGATGGTGTGGTAGTCGACTTGTAAAAAAATACAATAGTAACATAACAGAAGAATTCCAGTAATGGCCAGTCTTTATACACAGTTATTGATTAACAGTAGCTCTTTTCTTGTTTATTTTGTATCATTTTTTTTTTGCTGTGTTTAAATTCTGGAAGGATGCAGTCTAACTGTACAATTCCTTCCCATTTTTATTTTCAGGATGTCACATCCCAGTGGAGCACCTTTGGATGTTGATCAGGAAAGATGAGACCATCCTACCTAATGACACTGAAGGAAGACTGATAGTGGAGAAAAAACGTCCTGGTAACATTATTGTTAGTAAGTACATGACAGTGTTCCATTGTTACTAACTACATGACAAAGTGTTAACTTGTTAGTAAGTACATGACAAAGTGTTACATTGTTAGTAAGTACATGACAAAGTGTTACATTGTTAGAAAGTACATGACAAAGTGTTACATTGTTAGTAAGTACATGACAAAGTGTTAACATTGTTAGTAAGTACATGACAAAGTGTTACATTGTTAGTAAGTACATGACAGTGTTCCATTGTTAGTAAGTAAATGACAAAGTGTTACATTGTTAGTAAGTAAATGACAAAGTGTTACATTGCTAGTAAGTACATGACAAAGTGTTACATTGTTAGTAAGTACATGACAGTGTTCCATTGTTAGTAAGTACATGACAAAGTGTTACATTGCTAGTAAGTACATGACAGTGTTCCATTGTTACTAACTACATGACAAAGTGCTCTATTGTTAGTAAGTACATGACAAAGTGTTACATTGTTAGTAAGTACATGACAAAGTGTTACATTGTTAGTAAGTACATGACAGTGTTCCATTGTTAGTAAGTACATGACAAAGTGTTACATTGTTAGTAAGTACATGACAGTGTTCCATTGTTACTAACTACATGACAAAGTGCTCTATTGTTAGTAAGTACATGACAAAGTGTTCCTTTGTTCTCACACTTGAGTAAGTTAATAGTTCAGGGTGAGTTTTAAAATGAAGTGTGCCCACTAGGGAAATATGCATCAGCCCTCTGAATGTCTGACAACACTATAGCTCTGTGGCATACAGGGACATAGCACTGACTGTCACCCAGACAAACCAAGATTGATTAGCAGTTTGGGCAGTGGAGAAGGCAGGAGGAGTTGAGTAAAAAGAAGTGGTTCTCATCAGCTGTTACATTTCTGGGGGGAGGGTGGGTTTTCTACCTGTGGTCTAGTACTCCCTGGCAATCACATGGTAGATGGCCATTAAATTTAACATACAGGGTGCCAGAATGAATTGGTACTATGTATGTTGATGCATATTTTAAACAGTTTTGTGCAGCGAGAACCTGAGCAAAATCCCTGTTCTACAGAGACAGCTTATATGATGCTGTGGTGTTGCTTCATGTAATGGCCATGATGGTCCCAGCCTTTTAGAGTTCATACTGAGTTCAGTAAATGTGGTATCAGTTGAAGCAACTCCAAACAATTTTTCTTGTACCAACAAAGCCCTACTTTAAGCTCCCTCATTTATGATTGAAGGAGGAGTTATTGTCGTAAGGGAAGGGGAGTGTAGATCTTCACACTCTGAAGATGTACTTGGTTAAAAGACAAAAGTTGTAGCATGATGCAGAACTTTACCCCTTAGAAGCACTATGGTACTGGTTGTTGATGCAGCACATTACCCCTTAGCAGCACTGTGGTACTGGTTGTTGATGCAACACGTTACCCCTTAGCAGCACTGTGGGTACTGGTTGTTGAAGCAGCACATCACCCCGTAGCAGCAGTGTGGTACTGGTTGTTGATGCAGCATGTTACCCCTTAGTAGTACTGTGGTACTGGTTGTTGATGAAGCAGGTTACCCCTTAGCAGCACTGTGGTACTGGTTGTTGATGCAGCACCATACCTCTTAGCAGCACTGTGGTACTGGATGTTGATGCAGCACATTACCCTTAGCAGTACTGTGGTACTGGTTGTTGATGCAGCACCATACCCCTTAGCAGCACAGTGGTACTGGTTGTTGATGCAGCACGTTACCCCTTAGCAGCACTGTGGCAATGATGCAGCAGGTTACCCCTTAGTAGCACTGTGGTACTGAGTGTTGATGCAGCACCTTACCCCTTAGCAGCACCATGGTACTAGTTGTTGATGGTGCACATTACCCTTTAGCAGCACTGTGGTACTGGTTGGTGATGCAGCACATTACCCCTTAGCAGCACTGTGGTACTGGTTGTTGAAGCAGCATGTTACCCCTTAGCAGTACTGTGGTACTGGTTGTTGAAGCAGCACATTATCCCTTAGCAGTATTGTGGTACTGGTTGTTGATGCAGTACCTTACCCATTAGCAGCACTGTGGTACTGGTTGTTGATGCAGCATGTTATGCCATAGTAGCACTGTGGTACTGGTCATTGATGCAGCAGGTTAACCCTTAGTAGCACTGTGGTACTGGTTGTAGATGCAGCATGTTAACCCTTAGCAGCACTGTGGTACTGCTTGTTGTTGTAGAATGTTATCCCATAATATCACTGTGGTCATGGTTGTTGATGCAGCACTTTACCCTTTAATACCACTGTTTTACTGGCTGCTGATGCAGAATGTTGCCCCATAGCAGCACTGTGGTAGTGGTTGTTGATGCAACATGTTACCCCTTAGTAGTACTGTGGTACTGGTTGTTGATGCAGCAGGTTACCCCTTAGCAGCACTGTGGTACTGGTTGTTGATGCAGCACCATACCTCTTAGCAGCACTGTGGTACTGGATGTTGATGCAGCACATTACCCCTTAGCAGTACTGTGGTACTGGTTGTTGATGCAGCACCATACCCCTTAACAGCACAGTGGTACTGGTTGTTGATGCAGCACGTTACCCCTTAGCAGCACTGTGGCAATGATGCAGCAGGTTACCCCTTAGTAGCACTGTGGTACTGAGTGTTGATGCAGCACCTTACCCCTTAGCAGCACCATGGTACTAGTTGTTGATGGTGCACATTACCCTTTAGCAGCACTGTGGTACTGGTTGTTGATGCAGCACATTACCCCTTAGCAGCACTGTGGTACTGGTTGTTGAAGCAGCATGTTACCCCTTAGCAGTACTGTGGTACTGGTTGTTGAAGCAGCACATTATCCCTTAGCAGTATTGTGGTACTGGTTGTTGATGCAGTACCTTACCCATTAGCAGCACTGTGGTACTGGTTGTTGATGCAGCATGATACGCCATAGCAGCACTGTGGTACTGGTCATTGATGCAGCAGGTTAACCCTTAGCAGCACTGTGGTACTGGTTGTAGATGCAGCAGGTTAACCCTTAGCAGCACTGTGGTACTGCTTGTTGTTGCAGAATGTTATCCCATAATATCACTGTGGTCATGGTTGTTGATGCAGCACTTTACCCTTTAATACCACTGTTTTACTGGCTGCTGATGCAGAATGTTGCCCCATAGCAGCACTGTGGTACTGGTTGTTGATGCAACATGTTACCCCTTAGCAGCCCTGTGGTACTGGTTGTTGATGCAGCACATTACTCCTTAGCAGTACTGTGGTACTGGTTGTTGATGCAGCATGTTACCCTTCAGCAGTTCTGTGGTACTGGTTGTTGATGCAACATGTTACCCCTTAGCAGCCCTGTGATACAGGTTGTTGATGCAGCAAATTATACCCTAGCAGTACTGTGGTAATGGTTGTTGATGCAGCATGTTACCCCTTAGCAGCACTGTGGTACTGTGTGTTGATGTAGCACATTACGCCTTAGCAGCACTGTGGTGCTGGTTGTTGATGCAGCACATTACGCCTTAGCAGCACTGTGGTACTGGTTGCTGATGCAGCATGTTATCCCTTAGCACTGTGGTACTGGCTGATGATGCATCATGTTACCCCTAAGCAGCACTGTGGTACTGGTTGTTGATGCAGCATTTTACCCCTTAGCAGCCCTGTGGTACTGGTTGTGGATGCAGGATGTTACCCTTTAGCAGCCCTGTGGTACTGGTTGTTGATGCAGAACATTACCCCGTACCAGCACTGTTGTACTGGTTGCAGATGTAGCACATTACCCCTTAGCAGTACTGCGGCACTGGTTGCAGATGCAGCACGTTACCCCTTACCAGTACTGCAGTAATGGATGTTAAGTTGTCAAACTCGCCTTCATTCTTGCTGGATGGGTTTGGAGCCGATCCTCGGATCCGACTCGGCACTTGCTAAGCTCGAGAACTCATTTTACCAGTTCGAGGCAACCCTATATCCCATGATGCAAGCCTTGACTACCCCAGATCTCGTTTGCCGCTTCGCGAAGAGGTCTCCTTTTTACCAGCTCAGGTAAAGCTTCAATTTGTTAAAGATTAGTCTGGGTTTTCTCCCTTATTTCCTATTTGTCTTTTATTGGGTATATTTTTTATACTTATACATAATCTCCTACCCTATATTCCCCTTCCTTTGTGTTAGGATTTATTTCCTTTCTTCAGGCCTTAAGCCTCCCTCACAGTTAATTCCTGTCAGATTGTGTGTTGTGTGTTTTTTGGGGGTTAACTGTGTGACTGTTGTGTGTCTGTCTGTTTTTGGACATAATTATGTCTAAAGAAGTGAAGGTCTCAGGCTTCAAGAAGTGTGACTCGTGCTGCCTTTACACCTGCAGGACTCCTGTGCCATTTGTCACTCCTTTAGCCAGAGAGTCCTGCAGGAACAAAGAAATAAATTGATTCTTCATGGCTTGTTAAAGCCAGAGGGTTCTCCGACCAAGGCTGGGTCGGTTAAACCCTCTAAGCCATCTCGAGCCCAGGCTGTAGTTTCCAAGCCTTCGGCTGTGGCTCCGACTCCTTCAGAGTCGAGATCGGCTCCGGCCGGAGCTGATCTTTCCACTTTGGAGGTTGTTGTGTCGGCTCCGTCTGGCTCCAACACACAAATACCCATTACTTTGTCGGCTCCGGCCGGAGCCGACATGTCTTTATCCAGTATTGGAGCCGACAAGTCTTCAGCTCCATTTGGAGCCGAGGGGTCTTCGGCTCCGATGGCTCCATCCAGGAAGAGATCTCGGTCTCCTTCCCTGGAGTCGATTCGTTCGGCCCCGGGATCTCCTCTTCTGTCGGAGCGGAGCCGATCTTCAAGATCTTCCAGGCTGTCAGACCACGATTTAGAGAGGGTGGTAAGCAGACTGTTGAAGTCACAGGCACTAGTCCACATGCTCCATAGCCCGTCTCAACAGACGTCTGCTATTTCTCATCCCCCTGAACTTCCTCCTCCGACAATCCTTCAGAGTTCGGAGCCGGAGCTTCTCGGAACGGTGACCGTGGGTGCGCCGTAGCCGATACTTCCCCTTTTGGCTCCGACATCTTCGGCTCTGATCTCCTCCATGAGACCTTCTTTGGAGGGATCCGGTTGTCGAGTCTCCCTTGTTGGCTCCGAGGGGGTGAGTGGCATCGGACCCTTGTCCGACCCTGCTCTCCCTCTTGGAGCTTCGGCATTGGTGAGCTCAGCACCGACATCGGCTTTGGAGCCTTCTCTTTTGGTGGGGCCGGGGATTCCTGTTTCTTCGGAGTGGGATTCTTCTGGCCTCCCTGGGAGAGGAGCCTTCGAGGTGATGAGGAGTGTCCTAGCCCCTGAGCTAGTTCAACGGTCTATTCCGTTAGCTCCTCCATCTTCGGTGCCTGTTGATGTCTCTTGCCAGTCTCTTGCTCCCGGACCCAGAGATCCATCGCCCCAGGTTTCCCCATTGGGAAGAACTTCCTCTTCCGAGGTTTCTCCTGCAGCAGAACCCCCACGTAAGAGGACATGTAAGAGGAAGCACACAGACTCCCCTGAGTCTACTACATCAGATACCGACTTAGATGAGTCGGAGGGTTCCCCACGGTCCCCCTCTGAGGATGTCTCCTTTTCAGACATCCTGGAACTCCTTAAGCAGAGGGGGAACTGGCCTTCCATTGACCCCTCCGAGGATGAGTCGGTATACCTGGAGGCTTTTGGATCTCGACCCTCCACCTCCTGGGTGTCTCCGCCTTTCGACACACTCATGCAAGTAGTGGCTCAGAAGGCGAGGGCAGCCCCGGATTCTGTGGAACCAGTTCCTAGGAGGCCCTCCAAATTCATTACAGCCCCTGCAGACAAACAGTTTCTTTCTAAGGGCGTCCCTGTTGAAGGAACTAGGTGAAGTGGTTCAGGATCCTTCGGCAACTGGGGCTCAGGAAAAAATTGCCTCAGAGCTAGGAATCCTCAATTCTTTGACTAACTCCTCCATGCGGCTCATTTCTTATGCAGCCGATGGGGCGAGTAGGGCCGCAGGCACAGGAGTGGCACTTAGGCGTCAGGCCTGGATGCGGCTTTGTAATTTTGCAGACCCTTTTAAGGTGTCCTTCACCAATACCCCCTTTGACGGTTCGGCTTTGTTCGGGCCGCAGGTGAAGGATACATTGACCAGGTGTGAGCAAGACGGCAAGACCCTTTCTGCCATAGGAGTCCATTTCTCCACCCCTTCAAGACCCTATCCAAAGGGTCAGAAGGGAGGGAAAATGTGGTTCCGTAAATCTCAAGGAGTCATGCGGACACACGTGGTCAATTTACCCCAGAGGCAGAGGGGGTAATAATAGGCGCCGCCCTAGGGGCAGAGGGGTCCGCAGAATCAGGGTAGCAGGGAGACTCTCCTGATAAACCCTTCCAGCATCCCTGAGGTGTTGCCCGACTGCCCACCCTTGGAGGCAGTTGGGGGAAGATTGTCGCTGTACCCAATAGCCTGGCGTTCCCTCTCTCAAGACAAATGGGTACAGTCGATCATATCTGAGGGCTACAATATCCCTTTCGAGAGGTATCCTGTTCCTCATCATTCCCTTCCAGACATCTCACCCGGTCTAAGGGAATTGGCAAAACAGGAGGTATCAAAGCTCCTAGCAAAAAGAGCCATCCAAATAGTGCCAGCAGACCAAGTAGGATCCGGCATCTACTCAAGATTCTTTTTGGTCCCCAAAAGGACGGGAGATTGGAGACCAATTTTAGACCTCAGCAAACTAAACAAGTTTGTCAAGAAGGCAAGGTTCTGGATGGTCACGCTTCAGTCCATTCTACCCTTTTTGGGCAAGGACAACTGGATGTGCTCAATAGACCTTCAGGATGCGTACTATCATATAAAGATTCACAGGCGCTCCAGAAGGTTTCTCCGCTTTCGGCTGGGGTCCAGTCATTTTCAATTCAGAGCCCTGCCCTTTGGCCTCACTACAGCCCCCAGAGTGTTTACCAAATGTATGGCAGTGGTTACGGCTCATCTGAGACGTCAAGGATTCCAGGTGTTTCCGTATCTAGATGACTGGCTCCTCTCTGCCACCACCAGGCATCAACTTCTCAAGGCCAGAGACTACACTCTGCAAACCTGCAAGCAATTGGGGATTTCAATAAACTTCAAAAAATCTTCTCTGTCGCCTTGCCAATCTATTACCTTTATAGGCGCAGAATTAAACACTGTCAGCATGTCAGCTAGACTCACAGAACAAAGAATTCTGGACATTCAGAAGTATGTTCGGATCATATTACTCAGCAAGAAGATCAGAGCCAAATTTGTCCTGAAGGTTCTGGGTCTTATGGCTGCGGCCATTGTTCTTCTGCCATTAGCCCGCTTCCACATGTGTCTTCTGCAGTGGATGTTGTTCGCTCAATGGTCATTCCAGCAACTCCCCATGAGTCATGAGATTTTTGTCACGCAGTCGTGCAAGAGTCATCTAACCTGGTGGATGTCTTCTCCTCTGCTCCATCAGGGCCGACTCTTTGTTCCCCCAGTTCCGGTTGCCACAGTCACTATGGATGCCTCTCTGATCGGGTGGGGGGGGCATTATCAGGGCAGGATGGTCCATGGGACTTGGCAACCCATAGAATACCATCTGCACATAAATGTCCTAGAGATGAGAGCAGTGCTTTTAACGTTGCAAGCCCTCAGCGACTTTCTTCCCTTAGGGACTATTGCAGTTCAGACGGACAACATGTCTGTAGTCTGGTATATCAACAAGCAGGGCGGGACCAGGTCCTAACCACTGTGTCGAAGCTCTCGGACTTTGGCAATGGGCAATCTCCTCTCATCGGTTTCTGATAGCAATGCATATCCCCGGGAGATCCAACCTTTTAGCGGACAGACTGAGCAGAGCTATTCTCATGCCACACGAGTGGTCTCTCAAACAATCGGTAGTGGACGAGATTTTTCAGAAGTGGGGCTTCCCTTCCTGCGACCTTTTTGCTACACCCAAAAACAGCAAATGCCCGGACTTCTTCACCCTCTTTCCTCTACCAGGCCATTCCCCGAGAGACTCTCTAACCCAGGATTGGCCCCGGGGACTTCTGTATGCTTTTCCTCCATTTCCACTGATACCACAAGTTATTCAGAAAGCTACCGTATTGAGAGCCAAGTTGATCCTCATTGCCCCTTACTGGCCTCGACAGATTTGGTTTCCATCCCTGCATCGTCATCTCCTGGCCCAGCCTTGGCATCTGGACCCAGTTTCAGATCTTCTGACCCACCAGTCGGGTCAACCGCACCGGGCCATTCATTCTCTCAACCTCACTGCTTGGTTGCTCCACTTCCTTCCTTAGCCAGGCTTCCTATGATCTCTAACCCTGTTAGGAACATCATAGTAGCTTCTCTAAAGTCCACCACCAGAAAGATTTATGCTAGTAAGTGGAAACGTTTTTCTTTCTGGGCAAAGTCTAAACACATAGATCCCTTTACTGCTCCACTGCATTCAGTTTTGGACTTCTTAGCAGAGATTTTTCAATCGGGGTCTTCTTCTTCTACAGTAAAAGTCCAATTGGCAGCAATCTCTAATTTTCATGTTGGGTTAGCGGATCAAAGCATTATGTCCCACAAGCTTTGCAAAGCCTTTCTGAGAGGTATATTTCTCCTGAAGCCTCCAATCAGAGATCCTCCTCTGCAATGGGATTTGAATTTAATGCTGGCATCCTTGATTCTACCCCCCTTCGAACCGGCTGCTACATGCTCCTTAAAGTTTCTTTCCTGGAAAACAATTTTCTTGGTTGCTGTTACTTCAGCTAGAAGGGTTTCTGAACTTCAGGCCCTCTGTGTCCGTTCCCCTTACTTGGTTTTTCACAAAGATAGGGTGTCTTTAAGAACTAATCCATCTTTTTTGCCCAAAGTTGCTTCCCAGACAAATCTTAACCAATCTTTTGATTTGCCAGTTTTTTTCCCTAATTATTCAAACAAAGCTGAACAAAAACTTCATTGCTTAGATGTCCATCGTCAGCTCAGATATTATTTGGACAGAACTAAACAATTCAGAAAATCTGATCAACTATTTCTTTCTTATGCAGAGAACAGAAAGGGTCTCCCAGTCTCTAAAGTGACCTTATCCAGATGGCTGTCTTCTATCATTTCTTATGTTTATCATCTTAAAGGCAAGCAACTATCCTCAAAACCAAAAGCACATTCTACCAGGAGCCTGTCCACATCCACAGCTTTTCAGGGTAGGCTACCTATTGACACCATTTGTGCAGCAGCCACTTGGGCCACTCCTCACACCTTTGTCTCTCATTACAAATTGGACTTGGCCTCCAGGGACAGGGCTAGGTTTGGTTCCACAGTTCTCAAGAGTCTGTTCCATTGAGCCACCCAGGATAGAGGTACTAGGGACGCGGTCCCATCCAGCAAGAATGAAGGTGAGTTTGACAACTTAACATTTAGAAGTTATGTACATACCATAACGTTCCATGTTAGTTGTCTTCTCTCGCCTTCTTTCTTGATCCCTCCTTCCCCCTGGCCTGGACTGATCTTGAGGTTGTACCTTCCTTTTGTTGGGGGTGTTGTCACTCTTTCCAAGAGTTGCCAGTAGGAAGAGTCATTTTTGTTAGTGGCTATTGGCCTAGTTTCTCCTACAGTTAGTAATCTTCTTCCTGGAGAAGAAGTGTTTTTGGCAGGGTTTTCTTCTAGCTACCAAACGAGATCTGAGGTAGTCACGCCTTGCATCATGGGATATAGGGTTGCCTCGAGCTGGTAAAATGAGTTCTCGAGCTTAGCAAGTGCCGAGTCGGAGCAGAGGATCGGCTCCGAACCCATCCAGCAAGAAAGAAGGCTAGAGAAGACAACTAGCATGGAACGTTATGGTATGTACATAACTTCTAATTTTTGATGCAGCACCTTACATCTTAGCAGCACTGTGTACTGGTTGTTGATGTAGCACAGTACCCCTTAGCAGTACTGTAGTACTGTTTGTTGATGTAGCATGTTATCCCTTAGCAGTATGGTACTGGTTGTTGATTCAGCACGTTACTTCTTAGCAGCACTGTGGTACTGTGTGTTGATGCAGCACATTAACGGCTTAGCATCACTGTGGTGCTGGTTGTTGATGCAGCACTTTACACCTTAGCAGCACTGTGGTACTCATTGTTGATGCAGCACGTTACTTCTTAGCAGCACTGTGGTACTGGTTGCTGATGCAAAACGTTACCCTATAGCAGCACTGTGGTACTGATTGTTGATGCAGCGTGTTACCCCTTAGCAGAACTGTGGTACTGGTTGTTGATGCAACACATTATCCCTTAGCAGTACTGTGGTACTGGCTGATGATGCAGCATGTTACCACTTAGAAGCACTGTGGTACTTGTTGTTGATGCAGCATGCTACTCCTTAGCAGCACTGTAGTAGTTGTTGTTGATGCAGCACGTTACCCTTTAGCAGCTCTGTGGTACTGGTTGCAGATGCAGCATGTTTCCCCTTAGCGGTACTTGTTGCAGATGCAGCACATTACCCTTTAGAAACACTGTGGTACTGGTTGTTGATGCAGAACATTACCCCATAGCAGCACTGTGGTACTGGTTGTTGATGCAGCGTATTACCCTTTAGCACCACTGTGGTACTGGTTGTTGATGCAGCACATTACCCCATAGCTGCACTGTGGTACTGGTTGCTGATGCAGCACGTTATCCCTTAGCACTGTGGTACTGGCTGATGATGCAGCATGTTACCCCTTAGCAGCACTGTGGTACTGGCTGTTGATGCAGCATGTTATCCCTTAGTAGCCCTGTGGTACTGGTTGTTGATGCAGCATGTTACCCCTTAGTAGCACTGTGGTACTGTGTATTGATGCAGCACATTAACGGCTTAGCATCACTGTGGTGCTGGTTGTTGATGCAGCACTTTACACCTTAGCAGCACTGTGGTACTCGTTGTTGATGCAGCACGTTACTTCTTAGCAGCACTGTGGTACTGGTTGCTGATGCAAAACGTTACCCTATAGCAGCACTGTGGTACTGATTGTTGATGCAGCGTGTTACCCCTTAGCAGAACTGTGGTACTGGTTGTTGATGCAACACATTATCCCTTAGCAGTACTGTGGTACTGGCTGATGATGCAGCACGTTACCACTTAGCAGCACTGTGGTACTTGTTGTTGATGCAGCATGTTACCCCTTAGCAGCACTGTAGTAGTGGTTGTTGATGCAGCATGTTACCCTTTAGCAGCTCTGTGGTACTGGTTGCAGATGCAGCATGTTTCCCCTTAGCGGTACTTGTTGCAGATGCAGCACATTACCCTTTAGAAACACTGTGGTACTGGTTGTTGATGCAGAACATTACCCCATAGCAGCACTGTGGTACTGGTTGTTGATGCAGCGCATTACCCTTTAGCACCACTGTGGTACTGGTTGTTGATGCAGCACATTACCCCATAGCTGCACTGTGGTACTGGTTTCTGATGCAGCACGTTATCCCTTAGCACTGTGGTACTGGCTGATGATGCAGCATGTTACCCCTTAGTAGCCATGTGGTACTGGTTGTTGATGCAGCATGTTACCCCTTAGCAGCCCTGTGGTACTGGTTGTTGATGCAGCACATTACTCCTTAGCAGTACTGTGGTACTGGTTGTTGATGCAGCATGTTACCCTGCAGCAGTTCTGTGGTACTGGTTGTTGATGCAACATGTTACCTCTTAGCAGCCCTGTGATACAGGTTGTTGATGCAGTACATTATACCGTAGCAGTACTGTGGTAATGGTTGTTGATGCAGCATGTTACCCCTTAGCAGTACTGTATGTTGATGTAGCACATTATGCCTTAGCAGCACTGTGGTGCTGGTTGTTGATACAGCACTTTACACCTTAGCAGCACTGTGGTACTAGTTGCTGATGCAGCATGTTATCCCTTAGCACTGTGGTACTGGCTGATGATGCAGCATGTTATCAATTAGCAGCACTGTGGTACTGGTTGTTGATGCAGCATGTTACCCCTTAGCAGCCCTGTGGTACTGGTTGTTGATGCACCATGTTACCCTTTAGCAGCTCTGTGGTACTGGTTGTTGGTGCAGAACATTACCCCATACCAGCACTGTTGTACTGGTTGCAGATGCAGCATGTTACCCCTTAGCAGTACTGCGGCACTGGTTACAGATGCAGCACGTTACCCCTTACCAGCACTGCAGTAATGGTTTTTGATGCAGCACCTTACCCCTTAGCAGTACTGTGTTACTGGTTGTTGATGTAGGACATTACCCCTTAGCAGTACTGTAGTACTGTTTGTTGATGCAGCATGTTAACCCTTAGCAGTATGGTACTGGTTGTTGATTCAGCACGTTACTCCTTAGCAGCACTGTGGTGTTGGTTGTTGATGCAGCACGTTACCCCTTAGCAGCACTGTGGTACTGTGTGTTGATGTAGCACATTACGCCTTATCATCACTGTGGTGCTGGTTGTTGATGCAGCACTTTACACCTTAGCGGTATTGGTTGTTGATGCAGCACGTTACTTCTTAGCAGCACTGTGGTACTGGTTGCTGATGCAAAACGTTACCCTATAGCAGCACTGTGGTACTGATTGTTGATGCAGCATGTTACCCCTTAGCAGAACTGTGGTACTGGTTGTTGATGCAACACATTATCCCTTTGCAGTACTGTGGTACTGGCTGATGATGCAGCATGTTACCCCTTAGCAACACTGTGTTACTTGTTGTTGATGCAGCATGTTACCCCTTAGCAGCAGTGTAGTAGTGGTTGTTGATGAAGCACGTTACCCTTTAGCAGCTCTGTGGTACTGGTTGCAGATGCAGCATGTTTCCCCTTAGCAGTACTGGTTGCAGATGCAGCACATTACCCTTTAGAAGCACTGTGGTACTGATTGTTGATGCAGAACATTACCCCATAGCAGCACTGTGGTACTGGTTGTTGATGCAGCGCATTACCCTTTAGCACCACTGTGGTACTGGTTGATGATGCAGCATGTTACCCCTTAGCAGCACTGTGGTACTGGTTGTTGATGCAGCATGTTACACCTTAGTAGCCCTGTGGTACTGGTTGTTGATGCAGCATGTTACCCCTTAGTAGCCCTGTGGTACTGATTGTTGATGCAGCATGTTACCCCTTAGTAGCCCTGTGGTACTGGTTGTTGATGCAGCATGTTACCCCTTAGCAGCCCTGTGGTACTGGTTATAGATGCAGCACATTACGCCTTAGCAGTACTGTGGTACAGTTGTTGATGCAGCATGTTACCCTTCAGCAGCCCTGTGGTACTGGTTATTGATGCAGCACATTACGCCTTAGCAGTACTGTGGTACAGTTGTTGATGCAGCATGTTACCCTTCAGCAGTACTGTGGTAATGGTTGTTGATGCAGCATGTTACCCCTCAGCGGTACTGTGTGTTGATGTAGCACATTACACCATAGCAGCACTGTGGTGCTGGTTGTTCATGCAGCACTTTACACCTTAGCAGCACTGTGGTACTGGTTGCTGATGCAGCACGTTATCCCTTAGCACTGTGGTACTGGCTGTTGATGCAGCATGTTACCCCTTAGTAGCCCTGTGGTACTGGTTGTTGATGCAGCATGTTACCCCTTAGCAGCACTGTGGTACTGTGTGTTGATGCAGCACATTAACGGCTTAGCATCACTGTGGTGCTGGTTGTTGATGCAGCACTTTACACCTTAGCAGCACTGTGGTACTCGTTGTTGATGCAGCACGTTACTTCTTAGCAGCACTGTGGTACTGGTTGCTGATGCAAAACGTTACCCTATAGCAGCACTGTGGTACTGATTGTTGATGCAGCATGTTACCCCTTAGCAGAACTGTGGTACTGGTTGTTGATGCAACACATTATCCCTTAGCAGTGCTGTGGTACTGGCTGATGATGCAGCACGTTACCACTTAGCAGCACTGTGGTACTTGTTGTTGATGCAGCATGTTACCCCTTAGCAGCACTGTAGTAGTGGTTGTTGATGCAGCACGTTACCCTTTAGCAGCTCTGTGGTACTGGTTGCAGATGCAGCATGTTTCCCCTTAGCGGTACTTGTTGCAGATGCAGCACATTACCCTTTAGAAACACTGTGGTACTGGTTGTTGATGCAGAACATTACCCCATAGCAGCACTGTGGTACTGGTTGTTGATGCAGCGCATTACCCTTTAGCACCACTGTGGTACTGGTTGTTGATGCAGCACATTACCCCATAGCTGCACTGTGGTACTGGTTGCTGATGCAGCATGTTATCCCTTAGCACTGTGGTACTGGCTGATGATGCAGCATGTTACCCCTTAGCAGCACTGTGGTACTGGCTGTTGATGCAGCATGTTACCCCTTAGTAGCCCTGTGGTACTGGTTGTTGATGCAGCATGTTACCCCTTAGCAGCCCTGTGGCACTGGTTGTTGATGCAGCACATTACGCCTTAGCAGTACTGTGGTACTGGTTGTTGATGCAGCATGTTACCCTTCAGCAGTTCTGTGGTACTGGTTGTTGATGCAACATGTTACCCCTTAGCAGCCCTGTGATACAGGTTGTTGATGCAGTACATTATACCGTAGCAGTACTGTGGTAATGGTTGTTGATGCAGCATGTTACCCCTTAGCAGTACTGTGTGTTGATGTAGCACATTATGGCTTAGCAGCACTGTGGTGCTGGTTGTTGATACAGCACTTTACACCTTAGCAGCACTGTGGTACTAGTTGCTGATGCAGCATGTTATCCCTTAGCACTGTGGTTCTGGCTGATGATGCAGCATGTTATCAATTAGCAGCACTGTGGTACTGGTTGTTGATGCAGCATGTTACCCCTTAGCAGCCCTGTGGTACTGGTTGTTGATGCAGCATGTTACCCTTTAGCAGCCCTTTGGTACTGGTTGTTGGTGCAGAACATTACCCCATACCAGCACTGTTGTACTGGTTGCAGATGCAGCATGTTACCCCTTAGCAGTACTGCGGCACTGGTTGCAGATGCAGCACGTTACCCCTTACCAGCACTGCAGTAATGGTTTTTGATGCAGCACCTTACCCCTTAGCAGTACTGTGTTACTGGTTGTTGATGTAGGACATTACCCCTTAGCAGTACTGTAGTACTGTTTGTTGATGCAACATGTTATCCCTTAGTAGTATGGTACTGGTTGTTGATTCAGCACGTTACTCCTTAGCAGCACTGTGGTGCTGGTTGTTGATGCAGCACATTACCCCTTAGCAGCACTGTGGTACTGTGTGTTGATGTAGCACATTACGCCTTATCATCACTGTGGTGCTGGTTGTTGATGCAGCACATTACCCCTTAGCAGCACTGTGGTACTGTGTGTTGATGTAGCACATTACGCCTTATCATCACTGTGGTGCTGGTTGTTGATGCAGCACTTTACACCTTAGCGGTACTGGTTGTTGATGCAGCACGTTACTTCTTAGCAGCACTGTGGTACTGGTTGCTGATGCAAAACGTTACCCTATAGCAGCACTGTGGTACTGATTGTTGATGCAGCATGTTACCCCTTAGCAGAACTGTGGTACTGGTTGTTGATGCAACACATTATCCCTTTGCAGTACTGTGGTACTGGCTGATGATGCAGCACATTACCCCTTAGCAGCACTGTGGTACTTGTTGTTGATGCAGCATGTTACCCCTTAGCAGCAGTGTAGTAGTGGTTGTTGATGAAGCACGTTACCCTTTCGCAGCTCTGTGGTACTGGTTGCAGATGCAGCATGTTTCCCCTTAGCAGTACTGGTTGCAGATGCAGCACATTACCCTTTAGAAGCACTGTGGTACTGGTTGTTGATGCAGAACATTACCCCATAGCAGCACTGTGGTACTGGTTGTTGATGCAGCGCATTACCCTTTAGCACCACTGTGGTACTGGTTGTTGATGCAGCATGTTACCCCTTAGCAGCACTGTGGTACTGGTTGTTGATGCAGCATGTTACCCCTTAGTAGCCCTGTGGTACTGGTTGTTGATGCAGCATGTTACCCCTTAGTAGCCTTGTGGTACTGGTTGTTGATGCAGCATGTTACCCCTTAGCAGCCCTGTGGTACTGGTTATTGATGCAGCACATTACGCCTTAGCAGTACTGTGGTACTAGTTGTTGATGCAGCATGTTACTCTTCAGCAGATGTTCTTCATTCCACATTGCTGCAGTCCTGTGGTACTGGTTGTTGATGCAACATGTTACCCCTTAGCAGCCCTGTGGTACTGGTTGTTGATGCAGCATGTTACCCCTTAGCAGCCCTGTGGTACTGGTTGTTGATGCAACACATTACCCCTTAGCTGTTCTGTGGTACGGTTGTTGATGCAGCATGTTACCCTTCAGCAGTTCTGTGGTACTGGTTGTTGATGCAACATGTTACCCCTTAGCAGCCCTGTGATACAGGTTGTTGATGCAGCACATTATACCCTAGCAGTACTGTGGTAATGGTTGTTGATGCAGCATGTTACCCCTCAGCGGTACTGTGTGTTGATGTAGCACATTACACCATAGCAGCACTGTGGTGCTGGTTGTTCATGCAGCACTTTACACCTTAGCAGCACTGTGGTACTGGTTGCTGATGCAGCATGTTATCCCTTAGCACTGTGGTACTGGCTGATGATGCAGCATGTTACCCCTTAGCAGCACTGTGGTACTGGTTGTTGATGCAGCATGTTACCCCTTAGTAGCCCTGTGGTACTGGTTGTTGATGCAGCATGTTACCCCCTAGCAGTCCTGTGGTACTGGTTGTTGATGCAACACATTACCCCTTAGCAGTTCTGTGGTACGGTTGTTGATGCAGCATGTTACCCTTCAGCAGTTCTGTGGTAATGGTTGATGATGCAGCACGTTACCCCTTAGCAGCACTGTGGTACTTGTTGTTGATGCAGCATGTTACCCCTTAGCAGCAGTGTAGTAGTGGTTGTTGATGAAGCACGTTACCCTTTAGCAGCTCTGTGGTACTGGTTGCAGATGCAGCATGTTTCCCCTTAGCAGTACTGGTTGTTGATGCAGCACTTTACACCTTAGCGGTACTGGTTGTTGATGCAGCACGTTACTTCTTAGCAGCACTGTGGTACTGGTTGCTGATGCAAAACGTTACCCTATAGCAGCACTGTGGTACTGATTGTTGATGCAGCATGTTACCCCTTAGCAGAACTGTGGTACTGGTTGTTGATGCAACACATTATCCCTTTGCAGTACTGTGGTACTGGCTGATGATGCAGCACGTTACCCCTTAGCAGCACTGTGGTACTTGTTGTTGATGCAGCATGTTACCCCTTAGCAGCAGTGTAGTAGTGGTTGTTGATGAAGCACGTTACCCTTTAGCAGCTCTGTGGTACTGGTTGCAGATGCAGCATGTTTCCCCTTAGCAGTACTGGTTGCAGATGCAGCACATTACCCTTTAGAAGCACTGTGGTACTGGTTGTTGATGCAGAACATTACCCCATAGCAGCACTGTGGTACTGGTTGTTGATGCAGCGCATTACCCTTTAGCACCACTGTGGTACTGGTTGTTGATGCAGCATGTTACCCCTTAGCAGCACTGTGGTACTGGTTGTTGATGCAGCATGTTACCCCTTAGTAGCCCTGTGGTACTGGTTGTTGATGCAGCATGTTACCCCTTAGTAGCCTTGTGGTACTGGTTGTTGATGCAGCATGTTACCCCTTAGCAGCCCTGTGGTACTGGTTATTGATGCAGCACATTACGCCTTAGCAGTACTGTGGTACTAGTTGTTGATGCAGCATGTTACTCTTCAGCAGTTATGTGGTACTGGTTGTTGATGCAACATGTTACCCCTTAGCAGCCCTGTGGTACTGGTTGTTGATGCAGCATGTTACGCCTTAGCAGCCCTGTGGTACTGGTTGTTGATGCAGCATGCTACCCCTTAGTAGCCTTGTGGTACTGGTTGTTGATGCAGCATGTTACCCCTTAGCAGCCCTGTGGTACTGGTTATTGATGCAGCACATTACGCCTTAGCAGTACTGTGGTACTAGTTGTTGATGCAGCATGTTACTCTTCAGCAGTTATGTGGTACTGGTTGTTGATGCAACATGTTACCCCTTAGCAGCCCTGTGATACAGGTTGTTGATGCAGCACATTATACCCTAGCAGTACTGTGGTAATGGTTGTTGATGCAGCATGTTACCCCTCAGCGGTACTGTGTGTTGATGTAGCACATTACACCATAGCAGCACTGTGGTGCTGGTTGTTCATGCAGCACTTTACACCTTAGCAGCACTGTGGTACTGGTTGCTGATGCAGCATGTTATCCCTTAGCACTGTGGTACTGGCTGATGATGCAGCATGTTACCCCTTAGCAGCACTGTGGTACTGGTTGTTGATGCAGCATGTTACCCCTTAGTAGCCCTGTGGTACTGGTTGTTGATGCAGCATGTTACCCCCTAGCAGTCCTGTGGTACTGGTTGTTGGTGCAGAACATTACCCCATACCAGCACTGTTGTACTGGTTGCAGATGCAGCATGTTACCCCTTAGCAGTACTGCGGCACTGGTTGCAGATGCAACACGTTACCCCTTACCAGCACTGCAGTAATGGTTTTTGATGCAGCACCTTACCCCTTAGCAGTACTGTGTTACTGGTTGTTGATGTAGGACATTACCCCTTAGCAGTACTGTAGTACTGTTTGTTGATGCAGCATGTTATCCCTTAGTAGTATGGTACTGGTTGTTGATTCAGCACGTTACTCCTTAGCAGCACTGTGGTGCTGGTTGTTGATGCAGCACATTACCCCTTAGCAGCACTGTGGTACTGTGTGTTGATGTAGCACATTATGCCTTATCATCACTGTGGTGCTGGTTGTTGATGCAGCACTTTACACCTTAGCGGTACTGGTTGTTGATGCAGCACGTTACTTCTTAGCAGCACTGTGGTACTGGTTGCTGATGCAAAACGTTACCCTATAGCAGCACTGTGGTACTGATTGTTGATGCAGCATGTTACCCCTTAGCAGAACTGTGGTACTGGTTGTTGATGCAACACATTATCCCTTTGCAGTACTGTGGTACTGGCTGATGATGCAGCACGTTACCCCTTAGCAGCACTGTGGTACTTGTTGTTGATGCAGCATGTTACCCCTTAGCAGCAGTGTAGTAGTGGTTGTTGATGAAGCACGTTACCCTTTACCAGCTCTGTGGTACTGGTTGCAGATGCAGCATGTTTCCCCTTAGCAGTACTGGTTGCAGATGCAGCACATTACCCTTTAGAAGCACTGTGGTACTGGTTGTTGATGCAGAACATTACCCCATAGCAGCACTGTGGTACTGGTTGTTGATGCAGCGCATTACCCTTTAGCACCACTGTGGAACTGGTTGTTGATGCAGCATGTTACCCCTTAGCAGCACTGTGGTACTGGTTGTTGATGCAGCATGTTACCCCTTAGTAGCCCTGTGGTACTGGTTGTTGATGCAGCATGTTACCCCTTAGTAGCCTTGTGGTACTGGTTGTTGATGCAGCATGTTACCCCTTAGCAGCCCTGTGGTACTGGTTATTGATGCAGCACATTACGCCTTAGCAGTACTGTGGTACTAGTTGTTGATGCAGCATGTTACTCTTCAGCAGTTATGTGGTACTGGTTGTTGATGCAACATGTTACCCCTTAGCAGCCCTGTGGTACTGGTTGTTGATGCAGCATGTTACCCCTTAGCAGCCCTGTGGTACTGGTTGTTGATGCAGCATGTTACCCCTTAGTAGCCTTGTGGTACTGGTTGTTGATGCAGCATGTTACCCCTTAGCAGCCCTGTGGTACTGGTTATTGATGCAGCACATTACGCCTTAGCAGTACTGTGGTACTAGTTGTTGATGCAGCATGTTACTCTTCAGCAGTTATGTGGTACTGGTTGTTGATGCAACATGTTACCCCTTAGCAGCCCTGTGATACAGGTTGTTGATGCAGCACATTATACCCTAGCAGTACTGTGGTAATGGTTGTTGATGCAGCATGTTACCCCTCAGCGGTACTGTGTGTTGATGTAGCACATTACACCATAGCAGCACTGTGGTGCTGGTTGTTCATGCAGCACTTTACACCTTAGCAGCACTGTGGTACTGGTTGCTGATGCAGCATGTTATCCCTTAGCACTGTGGTACTGGCTGATGATGCAGCATGTTACCCCTTAGCAGCACTGTGGTACTGGTTGTTGATGCAGCATGTTACCCCTTAGTAGCTCTGTGGTACTGGTTGTTGATGCAGCATGTTACCCCCTAGCAGTCCTGTGGTACTGGTTGTTGATGCAACACATTACCCCTTAGCAGTTCTGTGGTACGGTTGTTGATGCAGCATGTTACCCTTCAGCAGTTCTGTGGTACTGGTTGTTGATGCAACATGTTACCCCTTAGCAACCCTGTGATACAGGTTGTTGATGCAGCACATTATACCCTATCAGTACTGTGGTAATGGTTGTTGATGCAGCATGTTACCCCTCAGCGGTACTGTGTGTTGATGTAGCACATTACACCATAGCAGCACTGTGGTGCTGGTTGTTCATGCAGCACTTTACACCTTAGCAGCACTGTGGTACTGGTTGCTGATGCAGCATGTTATCCCTTAGCACTGTGGTACTGGCTGATGATGCAGCATGTTACCCCTTAGCAGCACTGTGGTACTGGTTGTTGATGCAGCATGTTACCCCTTAGTAGCCCTGTGGTACTGGTTGTTGATGCAGCATGTTACCCCCTAGCAGTCCTGTGGTACTGGTTGTTGATGCAGCACATTACAGCTTAGCAGTACTGTGGTACTGGTTGTTGATGCAGCATGTTACCCTTCAGCAGTTCTGTGGTACTGGTTGTTGATGCAACATGTTACCCCTTAGCAGCCCTGTGATACAGGTTATTGATGCAGCACATTATACCCTAGCAGTACTGTGGTAATGGTTGTTGATGCAGCATGTTACCCCTTAGCGGTACTGTGTGTTGATGTAGCACATTACTCCTTAGCAGCACTGTGGTGCTGGTTGTTGATGCAGCACTTTACACCTTAGCAGCACTGTGGTACTGGTTGCTGATGTAGCACGTTATTCCTTAGCACTGTGGTACTGGTTGTTGATGCAGCATGTTACCCTTAGCAGCCCTGTGGTACTGGTTGTTGATGCAGCATGTTACCCTTTAGCAGCTCTGTGGTACTGGTTGTTGATGCAGAACATTACCCCATACCAGCACTGTTGTACTGGTTGCAGATGCAGCATGTTACCCCTTAGCAGTACTGCAGCACTGGTTGCAGATGCAGCACGTTACCCCTTACCAGTACTGCAGTAATGGTTTTTGATGCAGCACCTTACCCCTTAGCAGTACTGTGGTACTGGTTGTTGATGCAGCACGTTATCCCTTAGCAGTATGGTACTGGTTGTTGATTCAGCACGTTACTCCTTAGCAGCACTGTGGTGCTGGTTGTTGATGCAGCACGTTACTTCTTAGCAGCACTGTGGTACTGGTTGCTGATGCAAAACGTTACCCTATAGCAGCACTGTGGTACTGATTGTTGATGCAGCATGTTATCCCTTAGCAGAACTGTGGTACTGGTTGTTGATGCAACACATTATTCCTTAGCAGTACTGTGGTACTGGCTGATGATGCAGCATGTTACCCCTTAGTAGCACTGTGGTACTTGTTGTTGATGCAGCATGTTACCCCTTAGCAGCACTGTAGTAGTGGTTGTTGATGCAGCACATTACCCTTTAGCAGCACTGTGGTACTGGTTGCAGATGCAGCATGTTTCCCCTTAGCGGTACTGGTTGCAGATGCAGCACATTACCTTTTAGCAGCACTGTGGTACTGGTTGTTGATGCAGAACATTACTCCATAGCAGCACTGTGGTACTGGTCATTGATGCAGCACATTACCCTTTAGAACCACTGTGGTACTGGTTGTTGATGCAGCACATTACCCCATAGCTGCACTGTGGTACTGGTTGCTGATGCAGCTCATTATCCCTTAGCACTGTGGTACTGGCTGATGATGCAGCATGTTACCCCTTAGCAGCACTGTGGTACTGGTTGTTGATGCAGCATGTTGCCCCTTAGTAGCCCTCTGGTACTGGTTGTTGATGCAGCACGTTACTCCTTAACAGCTTTGTGGTACTGGTTGTTGATGCAGCACATTACTCCTTAGCAGTACTGTGGTACTGGTTGTTGATGCAGCATGTTACCCCTTAGCAGCACTGTGGTACTGTGTGTTGATGTAGCACATTACGCCTTAGCAACACTGTGGTGCTGGTTGTTGATGCAGCACTTTACACCTTAGCAGCACTGTGGTACTGGTTGTTGATGCAGCATGTTACCCTTTAGCACTGTGGTACTGGCTGATGATGCAGCATGTTACCCCTTAGCAGCACTGTGGTACTGGTTGTTGATGCAGCATGTTGCCCCTTAGTAGCCCTGTGGTACTGGTTGTTGATGCAGCATGTTACCCCTTAGCAGCCCTGTGGTACTGGTTGTTGATGCAGCACATTACTCCTTAGCAGTACTGTGGTACTGGTTGTTGATGCAGCATGTTACCCTTCAGCAGTTCTGTGGTACTGGTTGTTGATGCAACATGTTACCCCTTAGCAGCCCTGTGATACAGGTTGTTGATGCAGCACATTATACCCTAGCAGTACTGTGGTAATGGTTGTTGATGCAGCATGTTACCCCTTAGCGGTACTGTGTGTTGATGTAGCACATTACACCTTAGCAGCACTGTGGTGCTGGTTGTTGATGCAGCACTTTACACCTTAGCAGCACTGTGGCACTGGTTGCTGATGCAGCACGTTATCCCTTAGCACTGTGGTACTGGTTGTTGATGCAGCATGTTACCCTTAGCAGCCCTGTGGTACTGGTTGTTGATTCAGCATGTTACCCTTTAGCAGCCCTGTGGTACTGGTTGTTGATGCAGAACATTACCCCATACCAGCACTGTTGTACTGGTTGCAGATGCAGCATGTTACCCCTTAGCAGTACTGCAGCACTGGTTGCAGATGCAGCACGTTACCCCTTACCAGTACTGCAGTAATGGTTTTTGATGCAGCACCTTACCCCTTAGCAGTACTGTGTTACTGGTTGTTGATGCAGCACGTTACCCCTTAGCAGTATGGTACTGGTTGTTGATTCAGCACATTACTCCTTAGCAGCACTGTGGTGCTGGTTGTTGATGCAGCACGTTACCCCTTAGCAGCACTGTGGTACTGTGTGTTGATGTAGCACATTACGCCTTAGCATCACTGTGGTACTGGTTGTTGATGCAGCACGTTACTTCTTAGCAGCACTGTGGTACTGGTTGCTGATGCAAAATGTTACCCTATAGCAGCACTGTGGTACTGATTGTTGATGCAGCATGTTACCCCTTAGCAGAACTGTGGTACTGGTTGTTGATGCAACACATTATTCCTTAGCAGTACTGTGGTACTGGCTGATGATGCAGCATGTTACCCCTTAGTAGCACTGTGGTACTTGTTGTTGATGCAGCATGTTACCCCTTAGCAGCACTGTAGTAGTGGTTGTTGATGCAGCACATTACCCTTTAGCAGCACTGTGGTACTTGTTGTTGATGCAGCATGTTACCCCTTAGCAGCACTGTAGTAGTGGTTGTTGATGCAGCACATTACCCTTTAGCAGCACTGTGGTACTGGTTGTTGATGCAGAACATTACCCCATAGCAGCACTGTGGTACTGGTTGTTGATGCAGCACATTACCCTTTAGATCCACTGTGGTACTGGTTGTTGATGCAGCACATTACCCCATAGCTGCACTGTGGTACTGGTTGCTGATGCAGCTCATTATCCCTTAGCACTGTGGTACTGGCTGATGATGCAGCATGTTACCCCTTAGCAGCACTGTGGTACTGGTTGTTGATGCAGCATGTTGCCCCTTAGTAGCCCTCTGGTACTGGTTGTTGATGCAGCATGTTACTCCTTAACAGCTTTGTGGTACTGGTTGTTGATGCAGCACATTACTCCTTAGCAGTACTGTGGTACTGGTTGTTGATGCAGCATGTTACCCCTTAGCAGCACTGTGGTACTGTGTGTTGTTGTAGCACATTACACCTTAGCAACACTGTGGTGCTGGTTGTTGATGCAGCACTTTACACCTTAGCAGCACTGTGGTACTGGTTGTTGATGCAGCATGTTACCCTTTAGCAGCCCTGTGGTACTGGTTGTTGATGCAGAACATTACCCTATACCAGCACTGTTGTACTGGTTGCAGATGCAGCACATTACCTCTTAGAAGTACTGCGGCACTGGTTGCAGATGCAGAACGTTACCCCTTACCAGTACTGCAGTAATGGTTTTTGATGCAGCGCCTTACCCCTTAGCAGCACTGTGTTACTAGTTGTTGATGTAGCACATTACCCCTTAGCAGTACTGTAGTACTGTTTGTTGATGCAGCATGTTATTCCTTAGCAGTATGGTACTGGTCGTTGATTCATCACGTTACTCGTTAGCAGCATTGTGGTGCTGGTTGTTGATGCAGCACGTTACCCCATTAGCAGCACTGTGGTAATGTGTGTTGATGTAGCACATTACGCCTTAGCATTACTGTGGTGCTGGTTGTTGATGCAGCACTTTACACCTTAGCAGTACTGTGGTACTGGTTGATGCAGCACGTTACTTCTTAGCAGCACTGTGGTACTGGTTGCTGATGCAAAACGTTACCCTATAGCAGCACTGTGGTACTGATAGTTGATGCAACATGTTACCCCTTAGCAGAACTGTGGTACAGGTTGTTGATGCAACACATTATCCCTTAGCAGTACTGTGGTACTGGTTGATGATGCTGCACGTTACCCCTTAGCAGCACTGTGGTACTTGTTGCTGATGCAGCATGTTACCCCTTAGCAGCACTGTAGTAGTGGTTGTTGATGCAGCGCATTACCCTTTAGCAGCACTTTGGTACTGGTTGCAGATGCAGCATGTTTCTCCTTAACGGTACTGGTTGCAGATGCAGCACATTACCCTTTAGCAGCACTGTGGTACTGGTTGTTGATGCAGAACATTACCCCATAGCAGCACTGTGGTACTGGTTGTTGATGCAGCGCATTACCAATTAGCACCACTGTGGTACTGGTTGTTGATGCAGCATGTTACCCCTTAGCAACCCTGTGGTACTGGTTGTTGATGCAGCACATTACTTCATAGCAGTACTGTGGTACAGGTTGTTGATGCACCATGTTACCCCTTAGCAGCCCTGTGGTACAGGTTGTTGATGCAGCACATTATACCCTAGCAGTGCTGTGGTACTGGTTGTTGATGCAGCACGTTACCCCTTAGTAGCACTGTGGTAATGGTTGTTGATGCAGCATGTTACCCCTTAGCGGTAATATGGCACTGGTTGTTAATGCAGAACATTACCCCATACCAGCACTGTTGTACTGGTTGCAGATGCAGCACATTACCCCTTAGCAGTACTGCGGCACTGGTTGCTGATGCAGCACGTTACCCCTTACCAGTACTGCAGTAATGGTTTTTGATGCAGCACCTTACCCCTTAGCAGCACTGTAGTACTGGTTGTTGATGTAGCACATTACCACTTAGCAGTACTGTATTACTGTTTGTTGATGCAGCACATTATCCCTTAGCAGTATGGTACTGGTTGTTGATTCAGCACATTACTCCTTAGCAGCACTGTGATGCTGGTTGTTGATGCAGCACGTTACCCCTTAGCAGCACTGTGGTAATGTGTGTTGATGTAGCACATTACGCCTTAGCAGCACTGTGGTGCTGGTTGTTGATGCAGCACTTTACACCTTAGCAGCACTGTGGTACTGGATGTTGATGCAGCACTTTACTTCTTAGCAGCACTATGGTACTGGTTGCTGATGCGAAACGTTACCCTATAGCAGTACTGTGGTACTGGCTGACGATGCAGAATGTTACCCCTTAGCAGCACTGTGGTACTTGTTGTTGATGCAGCAAGTTACCCTTTAGCAGCACTGTGGTACTGGTTGCAGATGCAGCATGTTTCCCCTTAGCAGTACTGGTTGCAGATGCAGTACATTACCCTTTAGCAGTACTGTGGTACTGGTTGTTGATGCAAAACATTACTCCATAGCAGCACTGTGGTACTGGTTGTTAATGCAGCACATTACCCCTTAGCAGCACTGTGGTACTGGTTGTTGATGCAGAACATTACCCCATAGCTGCACTGTGGTACTGGTTGCTGATGCAGCACGTTATCCCTTAGCACTGTGGTACTGGCTGATGATGCAGCATGTTACCCCTTAGCAGCACTGTAGTACTGGTTGTTGATGCAGCATGTTACCCGTTAGCAGCCCTGTGGTACTGGTTGTTGATGCAGCATGTTACCCCTTAGCCCCCCTGTGGTACTGGTTGTTGATGCAGCACATTATGCCTTAGCAGTACTGTGGTACTGGTTGTTGATGCCGCATGTTACCCTTCAGCAGTTCTGTGGTACTGGTTGTTGATGCAACATGTTACCCCTTAGCAGCCCTGTGGTACAGGTTGTTGATGCAGCACATTATACCCTAGCAGTACTGTGGTACTGGTTGTTGATGCAGCACGTTACCCCTTAGCAGCACTGTGATAATGGTTGTTGATGCAGCACGTTATTCCTTAGCAGCACTATGGTGCTGGTTGTTGATGCAGCACGTTACCCCTTAGCACCACTGTGGTGCTGGTTGTTGATGCAGCATTTTACCCCTTAGCAGCACTGTGGTACTGGTTGTTGATGCAGCATGTTACCCTTCAGCAGTTCTGTGGTACTGGTTGTTGATGGAACATGTTACCCCTTAGCAGCCCTGTGATACAGGTTGTTGATGCAGCACATTATACCCTAGCAGTACTGTGGTAATGGTTGTTGATGCAGCATGTTACCCCTTAGCAGCACTGTGGTACTGTGTGTTGATGTAGCACATTACGCCTTAGCAGCACTGTGGTGCTGGTTGTTGATGCAGCACTTTACACCTTAGCAGCACTGTGGTACTGGTTGTTGATGCAGCATGTTACCCCTTAGCAGCCCTGTGGTACTGGTTTTTGATGCATGTTACCCTTTAGCAGCCCTGTGGTACTGGTTGTTGATGCAGAACATTACCCTATACCAGCACTGTTGTACTGGTTGCAGATGCAGCACATTACCTCTTAGCAGTACTGCGGCACTGGTTGCAGATGCAGCACGTTACTCCTTACCAGTACTGCAGTAATGGTTTTTGATGCAGCGCTTTACCCCTTAGCAGCACTGTGTTACTGGTTGTTGATGTAGCACATTACCCCTTAGCAGTACTGTAGTACTGTTTCTTGATGCAGCACGTTACTCCTTAGCAGCATTGTGGTGCTGGTTGTTGATGCAGCATGTTACCCTATTAGCAGCACTGTGGTACTGTGTGTTGATGTAGCACATTACGCCTTAGCATTACTGTGGTGCTGGTTGTTGATGCAGCACTTTACACCTTAGCAGTACTGTGGTACTGGTTGTTGATGCAGCATGTTACTTCTTAGTAGCACTGTGGTACTGGTTGCTGATGCAAAAAGTTACCCTATAGCAGCACTGTGGTACTGATTGTTGATGCAGCATGTTACCCCTTAGCAGAACTGTGGTACAGGTTGTTGATGCAACACATTATCCCTTAGCAGTACTGTGGTACTGGTTGATGATGCAGCACTTTACCCCTTAGCAGCACTGTGGTACTTGTTGCTGATGCAGCATGTTACCCCTTAGCAGCACTGTAGTAGTGGTTGTTGATGCAGCACATTACCCTTTAGCAGCACTGTGGTACTGGTTGCAGATGCAGCATGTTTCCCCTTAGCGGTACTGGTTGCAGATGCAGCACATTACCCTTTAGCAGCACTGTGGTACTAGTTATTGATGCAGAACATTACCCCATAGCAGCACTGTGGTACTGGTTGTTGATGCAGAGCATTACCCCTTAGCACCACTGTGGTACTGGTTGTTGATGCAGCACATTACCCCATAGCTGCACTGTGGTACTGGTTGCTGATACAGCACGTTATCCCTTAGCAGTGTGGTACTGGCTGATGATGCAGCATGTTACCCCTTAGCAGCACTGTGGTACTGGTTGTTGATGCAGCATGTTACCCCTTAGCCCCCCTGTGGTACTGGTTGTTGATGCAGCACATTATGCCTTAGCAGTACTGTGGTACTGGTTGTTGATGCAGCACATTACCCCTTAGTAGCACTGTGGTAATGTTTGTCGATGCAGCATGTTACCCCTTAGCAGTAATATGGTACTGGTTGTTAATGCAGAACATTACCCCATACCAGCACTGTTGTACTGGTTGCAGATGCAGCACGTTACCTCTTAGCAGTACTGCGGCACTGGTTGCTGATGCAGCACGTTACCCCTTACCAGTACTGCAGTAATGGTTTTTGATGCAGCACCTTACCCCTTAGCAGCACTGTGGTACTGGTTGTTGATGTAGCACATTACCACTTAGCAGTACTGTAGTACTGTTTGTTGATGCAGCACATTATCCCTTAGCAGTATGGTACTGGTTGTTGATTCAGCACATTACTCCTTAGCAGCGCTGTGATGCTGGTTGTTGATGCAGCACGTTACCCCTTAGCAGCACTGTGGTAATGTGTGTTGATGTAGCACATTACGCCTTAGCAGCACTGTGGTGCTGGTTGTTGATGCAGCACTTTACACCTTAGCAGCACTGTGGTACTGGTTGTTGATGCAGCACTTTACTTCTTAGCAGCACTATGGTACTGGTTGCTGATGCAAAATGTTACCCCATAGCAGCACTGTGGTACTGATTTTTGATGCAGCATGTTACCCCTTAGCAGAACTGTGGTACTGGTTATTGATGCAACACATTATCCCTTAGCAGTACTGTGGTACTGGCTGATGATGCAGAATGTTACCTCTTAGCAGCACTGTGGTACTTGTTGTTGATGCAGCATGTTACTCCTTAGCAGCACTGTAGTAGTGGTTGTTGATGCAGCACGTTACCCTTTAGCAGCAATGTGGTACTGGTTGCAGATGCAGGATGTTTCCCCTTAGCGGTACTGGTTGCAGATGCAGCACATTACCCTTTAGCAGTACTGTGGTACTGGTTGTTGATGCAGCACATTACTCCATAGCAGCACTGTGGTACTGGTTGTTAATGCAGCACGTTACCCCTTAGCAGCACTGTGGTACTGGTTGTTGATGCAGAGCATTACTCCATAGCAGCACTGTGGTACTGGTTGCTGATGCAGCACATTATCCCTTAGCACTGTGGTACTGGCTGATGATGCAGCATGTTACCCCTTAGCAGCACTGTAGTACTGGTTGTTGATGCAGCATGTTACCCATTAGCAGCCCTGTGATACTGGTTGTTGATGCAGCATGTTACCCCTTAGCCCCCCTGTGGTACTGGTTTTTGATGCAGCACATTATGCCTTAGCAGTACTGTGGTACTGGTTGTTGATGCCGCATGTTACCCTTCAGCAGTTCTGTGGTACTGGTTGTTGATGCAACATGTTACCCCTTAGCAGCCCTGTGGTACAGGTTGTTGATGCAGCACATTATACCCTAGCAGTACTGTGGTACTGGTTGTTGATGCAGCAGGTTACCCCTTAGCAGCACTGTGATAATGGTTATTGATGCTGCATGTTATTCCTTAGCAGCACTATGGTGCTGGTTGTTGATGCAGCACGTTACCCCTTAGCACCACTGTGGTGCTGGTTGTTGATGCAGCACGTTACCTCTTAGCAGCACTTTGCAGATGCAGCACATTCCCTCTTAGCAGTACTGCGGCACTGGTTGCAGATGCAGCACGTTACTCCTTACCAGTACTGCAGTAATGGTTTTTGATGCAGCGCCTTACCCCTTAGCAGCACTGTGTTACTGGTTGTTGATGTAGCACATTACCCCTTAGCAGTACTGTAGTACTGTTTCTTGATGCAGCACGTTACTCCTTAGCAGCATTGTGGTGCTGGTTGTTGATGCAGCATGTTACCCTATTAGCAGCACTGTGGTACTGTGTGTTGATGTAGCACATTACGCCTTAGCATTACTGTGGTGCTGGTTGTTGATGCAGCACTTTACACCTTAGCAGTACTGTGGTACTGGTTGTTGATGCAGCATGTTACTTCTTAGTAGCACTCTGGTACTGGTTGCTGATGCAAAAAGTTACCCTATAGCAGCACTGTGGTACTGATTGTTGATGCAGCATGTTACCCCTTAGCAGAACTGTGGTACAGGTTGCTGATGCAACACATTATCCCTTAGCAGTACTGTGGTACTGGTTGATGATGCAGCACATTACCCCTTAGCAGCACTGTGGTACTTGTTGCTGATGCAGCATGTTACCCATTAGCAGCACTGTAGTAGTGGTTGTTGATGCAGCACATTACCCTTTAGCAGCGCTGTGGTACTGGTTGCAGATGCTGCATGTTTCCTCTTAGCGGTACTTGTTGCAGATGCAGCACATTACCCATTAGCAGCACTGTGGTACTGGTTATTGATGCAGAACATTACCCCATAGCAGCACTGTGGTACTGGTTGTTGATGCAGAGCATTACCCCTTAGCACTACTGTGGTACTGGTTGTTGATGCAGCATGTTACCCCATAGCTGCACTGTGGTACTGGTTGTTGATACAGCGCGTTATCCCTTAGCAGTGTGGTACTGGCTGATGATGCAGCATGTTACCCCTTAGAAGCACTGTGGTACTGGTTGTTGATGCAACATGTTACCCCTTAGCCCCCCTGTGGTACTGGTTGTTGATGCAGCACATTATGCCTTAGCAGTACTGTGGTACTGGTTGTTGATGCAGCACATTACCCCTTAGTAGCACTGTGGTAATGTTTGTCGATGCAGCATGTTACCCCTTAGCAGTAATATGGTACTGGTTGTTAATGCAGAACATTACCCCATACCAGCACTGTTGTACTGGTTGCAGATGCAGCACGTTACCTCTTAGCAGTACTGCGGCACTGGTTGCTGATGCAGCACGTTACCCCTTACCAGTACTGCAGTAATGGTTTTTGATGCAGCACCTTACCCCTTAGCAGCACTGTGGTACTGGTTGTTGATGTAGCACATTACCACTTAGCAGTACTGTAGTACTGTTTGTTGATGCAGCACATTATCCCTTAGCAGTATGGTACTGGTTGTTGATTCAGCACATTACTCCTTAGCAGCGCTTTGATGCTGGTTGTTGATGCAGCACGTTACCCCTTAGCAGCACTGTGGTAGTGTGTTGATGTAGCACATTACGCCTTAGCAGCACTGTGGTGCTGGTTGTTGATGCAGCACTTTACACCTTAGCAGCACTGTGGTACTGGTTGTTGATGCAGCACTTTACTTCTTAGCAGCACTATGGTACTGGTTGCTGATGCAAAATGTTACCCCATAGCAGCACTGTGGTACTGATTTTTGATGCAGCATGTTACCCCTTAGCAGAACTGTGGTACTGGTTATTGATGCAACACATTATCCCTTAGCAGTACTGTGGTACTGGCTGATGATGCAGAATGTTACCCCTTAGCAGCACTGTGGTACTTGTTGTTGATGCAGCATGTTACTCCTTAGCAGCACTGTAGTAGTGGTTGTTGATGCAGCACGTTACCCTTTAGTAGCAATGTGGTACTGGTTGCAGATGCAGCACATTACCCTTTAGCAGTACTGTGGTACTGGTTGTTGATGCAGCACATTACTCCATAGCAGCACTGTGGTACTGGTTGTTAATGCAGCACGTTACCCCTTAGCAGCACTGTGGTACTGGTTGTTGATGCAGAACATTACCCCATAGCAGCACTGTGGTACTGGTTGTTGATGCAGCACATTACCCCATAGCTGCACTGTGGTACTGGTTGCTGATGCAGCACATTATCCCTTAGCACTGTGGTACTGGCTGATGATGCAGCATGTTACCCCTTAGCAGCACTGTAGTACTGGTTGTTGATGCAGCATGTTACCCGTTAGCAGCCCTGTGGTACTGGTTGTTGATGCAGCATGTTACCCCTTAGCCCCCCTGTGGTACTGGTTGTTGATGCAGCACATTATGCCTTAGCAGTACTGTGGTACTGGTTGTTGATGCCGCATGTTACCCTTCAGCAGTTCTGTGGTACTGGTTGTTGATGCAACATGTTACCCCTTAGCAGCCCTGTGGTACAGGTTGTTGATGCAGCACATTATACCCTAGCAGTACTGTGGTACTGGTTGTTGATGCAGCAGGTTACCCCTTAGCAGCACTGTGATAATGGTTGTTGATGCTGCATGTTATTCCTTAGCAGCACTATGGTGCTGGTTGTTGATGCACTGTGGTGCTGGTTGTTGATGCAGCACGTTACCCCTTAGCACCACTGTGGTGCTGGTTGTTGATGCAGCACGTTACCTCTTAGCAGCACTGTGGTGCTGGTTGTTCATGCAGCATGTTACCCCTTAGCACCACTGTGGTGCTGGTTGTTGATTTAGCATGTTACCCCTTAGCAGCACTGTGGTACTGGTTGTTGATGCAGCACATTACCCCTTAGCAGCACTGTGGTACTGGCTGCTGATGCAGCATGTTACCCCTTAGCAGCACTGTGGTACTGGTTATTGATGCAGCACATTACCCCATAGCAGCACTGTAGTACTGGTTGTTGATGCAGCACGTTACCCCTTGGCACCACTGTGATACTGGTTGCTGATGCAGAACGTTACCCCATAGCAGCACTTTGGTACTGGCTGTTGATGCAGCATGTTACCCCATAAGAAAACTGTGATACTGTTTGAGTATCTGTGTACTCCCAAGTTAAGATTGTAGGTAATATGTGTCTGGATACTATGCAGAAAAGAAGAATGTATTCACAGTTCAGTTACGCTGATTTGTGTCTGTGGAATATACTTTGACCCACTATTCAGTCAAATAGAGCACAGAGGCACACAAAAGCATAGGAAGATATAGCAAACACAAAAAATCAAGTAGGCAGTCAGAAAACACTGGTACTGCACTGTACTAGGTAGACAAGCATAACATATTACATTATCTTGCAAGGTAAGTACTATAGCAATGTCCGGAATGGCCCTAAACCACTGTGGAAAGTAAGTTATTATCAAAATTAGCAAATTGGTGTCTTAGCTGAAAATGCAAACAAAATATGCTCATGTTGTAGTTGGTTTGTTCTTTTTTACTCAGCAAAGTCTGTCTGTCTTTACCATCCTTTAATTCAGACACATTGTTTTCCTTCAGTCCAATGCCACAGGTGGTTATCCTGTTTCCTACATTCTTCACTGCCATTAAACTTCACACAGTCTTTTTCAAAGTGACTCACACTCTCACAGTTATTACAGACAATTATGTGCATCTCCTTTAACATCCTCATGTCCTGTCCTGTATGGCCTCATTTTGTATCTTTAATAGGTTCATAGGTGTGGCCTAGGCTAATGACCACTGCAACCTTTTTAAGCCTAGCTGTGCATCTCAAGTCTCTGAAAAGTTTTGATACCCTTGGTACATGTAAGTAACAGCTTGGGAGTTGAAACATTTGTTAGCTGGGGCCTGGGAGACTGAACCGTTTACAGGCTGCTTTTGTGCATTAGAGACATTGGTGGCAAAGCATGGATGAATTTCCTGTATACCATCCAATTGTCCATGTCGCACTTAAATTGGGTTCGGGACTGTTGTGTTAGTACCATAAATGTTATAAGGAGAAGAAATAAAATTGCCAAACTACAAGGCTGGATTACCCATGTTTTCACTGTAACTGAAATTTGGCTTAAATCCAGCATAAGCAACTCTGAAATTACACCTCCCGTATAAAGAGGAAATGTGGTAGTATTGATTTAATATTTCCCTAACAACTACCACATTTCCTTGCACCAAACCAGTACCAAAATTCAGTTCAGCAGAGCTTCTTTTTACTTTCCTGAACTTAAACAATTGTAAACAAATACTGGAAGATCTCCTACATTGGATATTCATAACAATTTCACAAAAAAAGTGCTATTAAGTGATGTGATTGCCTTTTGGTTGTACTTAAATTTTAACTCCCTTACATCTAGCGGAACTTATTTGGTTTTATACAACTAATTAATAGCTCAACGCATTATAACAAGACATCAAATTCATTGTTAGACTGGATCCTGGAGTCAGACCCTAGCAAATACTCCACAACAGGTACAATGTCTATCTGTCTCAGTGATCAACCCATACAACCAGGTAGATGATTATAAATATAATTATAGGTAGATTACAGTTCATCAGATGAGGAACTGAAAGCACAACTGCAAGTGATCAAAACTTTCTCAGATGATATAGGAATGTCATTAGGTCTTGATAAATGCAAAATTAAACTTTAAAGCAGGAAAGCTGCTGTACCAAGAAAATATCAGCCTATGACAGGAATGTGATATAAAAGAACTTGAGCAAGAAGGAATGTATAAATATTGGAGATTGATGAAGGATCAACAATAAAACGGGAACAACTGCAAATAAAACTTGGTCTTCTAAAATATTCCTTACTAAAATTAATACTTTGAACAGCCCTAACATCTAGGAACAAAGTCCAGGCTATAAACCAGTTTGTTCTTCCTGACTGAGCTGGGAAAGATGTGCAGCAAATATGTGTGATAAAGGATAGTGAGGGAAACGTACTCACAAGCCAAGAGAGTGTGTTGAGCAGATGGAAAGAGTAGTTTGAGGGGCTGATGAATGAAGAGAATGAGAGAGAGAGAGAAGGTTGGATGATGTGGGATAGTGAATCAGGAAGTGCAACGGATTAGCAAGGAGGAAGTAAGGACAGCTATGAAGAGGATGAAGAATGGAAAGGCTGTTGGACCCAATGACAGTGGAAGCATGGAGGTGCTTAGGAGAAATGGCAGTGGTTAACCAGATTGTTTAATGAAATCTTGGAAAGTCAGAGGATGCCTGAGGATTGGAGAAAAAGTGTTTTGGTACCTGTCTTTAAGAATAAAGTTGATGTGCAGAGCTTTAGTAACTACAGAGATATAAAATTGATCAGTCACAGCTTGAAGTTATGGGAAAGAGTAGTGGAAGCTAGATTAAGAAGGGAGGTGATGATTAGTGATCAGCAATATGGTTTGATTCCAGGAAAGAGCACTACAGATGCGATGTTTGCTCTGAGAGTGTTGATGGAGGAAAATAGAGAAGGTCAGGAGGAGTTGCATTGTGGACTTAGAGAAAGCATATGACAGGGTGCCTAGAGAGGAGCTGTGGCATTGTATGAGGAAGTCAGGAGTGGCAGAGAAGTATGTAAGAGTGGTACAGGATATGTATGAGGATAGTGTGACAGTGGTGAGGTCTGCAGTGGGAGTGATGGATGCATTTAAGGTGGAGGTGGGATTACATCAAGGATCAGCTCTGAGCCCTTTCTTATTTGCATTTGTGATGGACAGATTGACAGATGACATCAGACAGGAGGCCTGGTGATCTATGATGTTTGCAGATGACATTGTGATCTGTAGTGAGATTAGGGACCAGGTTGGGGAGACCCTGGAGCAGTGGAGATAGGATCTAGAGAGGAAAGGAATGAAGGTCAGCAGGACTAAGACAGAATATATGTGTGTGAATGAGAGGGAGGATAGAGGAATGCTGAGCATGCAGGGAGTAGAGTTTGTGAAGCTGGATAAGTTTAAGTACTTGGGATCAACAGTTCAGAGTAATGGTGAGTGTGGAAGAGAGGTGAAGAAGAGTACAGGCAGGGTGGAATAGGTGGAGAAGAATGTCAGGAGTAATTTGTGACAGACGGGTACCAGTAAGAGTGAAAGGGAAGGTCTACAAGGGGGTAGTGAGACCAGCTATGTTATATGGGCTTGAGACTGTGGCATTGACAAAAAGGCAGGAGTCAGAGCTGGATGTGGCAGAGTTAAAGATGTTAACATTTGCACTGGGTGTGACAAGGATGGACAGGATTAGGAATCAGTATATTAGAGGGTCAGCTCAAGTTGAACAGTTTGGAGACAAAGCCAGAGAGCCGAGATTGCATTGGTTTGGACATGTGCTGAGGAGGGATGCTGGGTATATTGGGAAAAGGATGCTAAGGGTGGAGCTGCCAGGTAAAAGGAAAAGAGAAAGGCCTAAGTTTAGGTTTATGAATGTGGTGAGAGAGGTGGTTGGTGTGACAGAGCAAGATGCAGAGGACAGGAAGAAATGGAAACAGATGATCTGTTGTGGCAACCCCTAATGGGAACAGCCGAAAGAGAAGAAGTTGTTCCAACTTTCAGTTTTGGAGTGATTGAATGGCCCCAAAAGGTATTAGATCAGTTGGACAGGAAAATACGAAAAATGCTTCATGCTTAGCAAATGATTTATAAAAAAAAATCAGCCTATACCAAGATTATGTATAATCTGATCTGAAGGAGGTATGGGCCTCTTCAAATTTGATTACATGTACAGATTTGCAATCATAAGACTGCATCCATATCTGCTGATCTCATAAGATCCAAATATAGTGAAAGTTTTATAACATGAGGCGAACAAGTCTAAGATGACTTTCCTGCTTATTGCAGCAAAAGCATATTGGTGTCAATGTGGGAATGGTAGGCAAGAAAAAATCAGGCACCAAAGTGCCAAAAACACAAAAGAAAGAATATAAGGTAAAGGATCAGATGAGAAGGCAAGAAATTTGAAAAATGTATAAATATAGTTGGAAGTACAGAAAACTCCTGGAACAACCTCATGTCATTCAGGATCTAACACAGGAATGGTTAAGGAGAGGTGCATTTAAAGCAAAAGACGAGTGTTTAATATTGGTGGCCTAGGCTAGTGGACTATGTAGACAGTGGTTTACAAAGTCCATTGAATATGCCAGAGAAACAGACAAATACAGGTTGTGTAAAACAGAATTGGAAACAGTCACACATTTTGTTGCTGGGTGTGATGCATTAATGGCAGAGGGCCTGTATACTGAATAACATAATAATGTGGCAAGACTGTTGCACTGGGGATTGTATAAACATTATAATATTGAAGTAGCTGAGAAGCATTGGCAGTGTGAGCAACAAAGCATTATAGAAGATGATGAAGTTAATATCACATGGGATGACATATTACCAACAGTTCAAAAAATAGTTGTGAGAAAAACAGATATAGTAGTCCAAGAAAAGAAGACAAAAGTAGCATTGATAATTGAATTTGCTACACCCAGTGATTACCATGTATTACATACAGAGAGACACACAGTTACAAAATACCAGGATTTGCAAGCCGAAATGAAGGCAGTGTGGAAGAAGGATACCCAGACAGCTCCAATAGTAGTAGGAGCAATGGGTCACATAAAAAAGAAATTACACTAATTGCTACTGATGCATGTAACTGTGCATGAAGTGCAGGAGGAGTCATTACTGGGCATATTGCAGGTGCTGCAAAGACCACTTTTGGCTAACATCAAAGAGTGAAACATTATTAATTTCTTAAACTTTAATCGTACTTTGACATAGCAATGGGGTCCACTCTCATCATGAACTTCGATGATCTGGTCTTCAGCCATGTTAGTTTCTGTGTTCTGCAACTTCGATGATTTGAAGTAGACCCAGATATATATATAATGTCATAATAAATATAGTTCTATAGAGTATTTAGTTTAGTGTGTGTGTATGTGACTTTATAACTGTTTATATATTTATTTTCTTAGCATCCTGTCTGGTTGCTTGGTGTATGGGCCCTGCCATCACAACCAGCAAAGTTAGTGCTGCAAGTTTTAAGGCCAATGATATCCTAAAGTCTAAACGTTCCTCTAGCTGGCTACTCTATGAGAGTGCTGCAGTAGACTTTAGCAGTACAGTGATCCGCAGTCCAGTCATCCATTGCATGCAAAGATTTAAATTACTCAAGTTTGCAGACTACACATTGATTGGTAGGTAACATCTGCAAAGGTAACCAAGGGGCACCCTTTTCACACAGATTCATTGATAATGGTGGTAACCATGGATGCCTCCCTTTTAGGGTCAAGTGGCACTTTGAAGGGAGAATGGTCCAAGGTACATGGTCATCCCTGGAGGTTAATCTTCACATCAATGTCTTGGAGCTGAGGACAGTCCTACAAGTGTTACAGCCATTCCAGGATCTCCACTCCAAGGATGTGATTTCCATATGGATGAAAAATATGGTAGGGGGCATGGTATATCAACAACTGGGAGTAACAGTTGTTATCTTCTGTGTCAAGAGGCCGTGAGAGTTTGGCAATGAGGAATGTATTCACACTGCTTTCTAGTAGCAACACATATCCTTGGGTCAACCAGTGTACCAAATAAATTGGGTAGAACTAGTCTAATGCCTCACAAGTGGTCTCTCAATCCTGAAGTGGCACATTCGATCTTCACTTGCTGGGGCCATCCCTGCTGCGACCTATTTGCCTCCTATCTCAACAACAAATGTGCAAGTATTTTGCCCTAATCCCTCCACAGGGTCATTCACTGAGAGAACTTTGGTCTACAAATGGCCCTCGAATCCCCTATATGCGTTTATTCTTTTGCCCCTAATGAACAAATTCATACAGCAAGACAGTGCAAAGCCAGGGTGATCCTCATTGCCCCTTCTTGTTCCCATACCTGTGGCTTTTACTGGAACATCCCCTAAGGATGTTGGATCACTATCCAAACCTACTAAGTCATCCAGACTGCTCCACTGGATCAGAAGTCCATGAAGTTAACCGCATGGCACCTTCCATTTTAAATGTAGCCAGAGATACCAGCTTTCCTTCTGTGGCAGTTCATATCCTTTCTGATTCTTAAAAAACAGTCACTAGAAAGACATACCACAGCAAATGCAAGAGATTCTCTATCTGGGTCTTTTCTAAAGGGCTCAACCCTTTTTCAGTGCCTGTTCCATCTATAATAGATTTTTTATCCAAGCCCTTTGATAAAGATTCCGGGTATTCCACCATAGAGTCTCAAATAGTGGCTGTTTCATATTGGACACAAGCACACTCATATACCTTTACTAAAATCCTCTAAAGCTTCTTTGAAGGGCACTTTCCTACTAATACTCCGATTAGACACCCAGTCCCTCCATGGGACATCACCATTATGTTGCAGGCTGTGACTCAGTTTCCATTTGTACTCGTAGCCAGAGCAATTTAAAGTTCCTTACTTTGAATACAGTTTTCCTAGTGGCAGTTACATCAACCAGATGAATTTCAGAGTTACAGGCACACTCATGTAAGCCTCCCTGTTTAGCATTTTGCAAGGATAGAGTCTCTCTTAGAACCAGTGCGTACTTCATTCATAAGGTGGCTTCCAAAGTGGACCTGAACCAGTCCATAAACTTAACCAATATTCTTTCTCAGATATTTTGACAAAAAACAAAAGTAATCCAGAAAGCTTGAGTCAGGTCTGGTATCCCACCTGTGACCCAGAGGATGATAGGACTAACAAGAAACAAAGTACAGAGGATTAATCTAGATAAAATCACTTTAGCCTTTCTGAAGTTTCAAGTAGTTTATTCGGCTAAGTAGGTAGATGGATGAGTGTTCTTGTTCTAAAAATAAACTACTTGAAACTTAAACAAGGCATCTTTATTTCTCCCACTGGGAGGGTATCAGAGAGTCTTCTAGATCTAGATCTAGATATAGATAGCTAAAGTGATTTTGTCTGGGCTAAGCCTTTGTACTCTGTTTCAGATGTACAAACAAAGGAGAATATATATTGCATATGTTAGATGTCCACAGATAACTCATATTTTACATTTATAGAACAAAACAGTTCAGAAGAGATGATCAGTTGTTCATTTCATTTTCAAAACCAAAGTTTGGAAAAGCGATGGCGAAGGTTACTTTGTCAAGGCGGTTGTCAGATTGTATTTCCCCTTGTCTGTCATAAGAAGAATTTGCCCTTGCCAGGTAAACCTAAGGCTTATGCAACTTAAATAGTTTCTACTTCAACAACCTTCTCTAGAGAACTTTCCACTGATGACATCTGTGCTGCAGCCACTTGGTCTATGGTATGCACATTTGTGTCTCACTGTAAATTAGATGTACAATCCAGGTCATGTTCTTTTTTCAGTTCCACCATACTCAGGAATGTTCTTCCTTGATAACTCCCAGTTGACCAGCTTGAGATTCTGTCCCATACAATTAAAGTGGATGAAAACAGATTTCAGTGGATACAAAAGTTATGTAGTTACCATAACATTAGATCCATGTTGTCAGATTTTTATCTGGTTCAAACTCCCTCCTTCCTGCTCCCTTCCAGATTCTCACCTGTGGCTTTGAGATGATTGGGTAGACCTTTTATTCCCTGTCTGTGCACAATCATCTGACACTGTTCCCAGATTAAGTAGACCCTTTATTTCCTGTCTGCATAGTCATGTGACACTGTACCCTCTCTTCCTCAGCAGATTGGAACTATCAACATTAGAGACTTTTTTCTATAGGAGTGTTAAGATATGAGACAAAGAGCGGAACAAACTCGATCTGAGCTGCTAAGATGGAGTCCAGGGAATTACAGGTAGGGGAGAAGTCAGAGCTCTGGATCTGTAGAAGCTTCAGAATGGCTGCCAAGGTCAGATCTGATTGGATCCAACCCATATGTTTGAACCGGATGAAAAATCAGGCAACATGGACCTAATGTTATGGCAAGTACATAACTTGTTTGTCTGTCAAGTGCAAAAACACAGCAGGTATTCAGTCAGCCTCAGTCTTAAGAGATCGACAGAACTGGAAAGTCTGGATAAGGAGATTAGTGGTACTTCAACTCTCTGTAATGTTTCACATCTTAATCTGTACAATAGGAATGGGCCATCTTAATTCTGGTTTCTCTATTGCCGCCTAAGAAAAATGGGTCTGTAACATTTTATATTTCCTTGCTGCAAGTTAATTATTCAAGTACTGTTAAACAAAATAACAAGGGTCTTGTTATACAGTGGTCTGTTTTAAATGTCTGTAACCTGGCATTTTCTGTGGTGAGGGTTGAGGTCTTGTGTCGCATTTCAGTTCAGTCCAGTTTAATTAATTTATGTATGGATTCCTAACCCTTTACTTTTATGGGTTTTTTCTGACATAATCCAAAGCTGGGTCTTGTAATCGAGATTGTAACTCTCATTATAAATCCATATGGTTAGAGTGGCAGGTGCCATTTCTGAAAGCTTAGTTTTAGGCTCTCTCCTATTTGGCATATATATCTCAGATCTTCAGGCCAGTAATCCAGTGGTTAACTAAGTCTGCAGATAACTGTAAACTGGATGATGATGTTTGCTCTTCAACAGACTCAAGTGTTCCAGATGGTTTATACTGTGAAGATTTTTGTCTAGTCTATTGTGCAATGAAAAATCCAACCCTATATTCCCTCCCATTCCTTCATAGAACTAGTGGTACATCATATACCTTGTTAAAGGAACTAAACGTTCATCAGTAGATAAACAAGACACATTGGTATGATAGATTAATTTCCCCAGTGTATCCCTCGCCTCTCAAAGTCCTGCTGCATGTCCAGCACCCTTATGCCTTCAAGGTAAACCTAGGTAATTGGATGGGCAGTGTCAAATTCTCTCCCAGTTTATTTTTTCTTCCCCTCCTTGAGGCTAGAGGGAAATTTTGAATTGGGTTTTCTGGCTTGATTTGAAATGGTTTGCAGACTGATTGCCAAGTATTTAAATACGAGTCTATAGCTTTCCTTGGTTAACGTAGACCATTAAAGTACAGTTTTGTACCTACCATAAATGTAGATGTTCGAAGATCCACATTGCTGCAGTCCTTACATATGGGTAGTCCGCTGTCCTCGGTCGGCCTGAATACCAAAGTATTAGGCTGACGTCGGTCAAGGCGCTTAAAACTGACATCAGGACGTCAGGGTACAAAAGCGCATGACCGACGTCATATCCTCAGTCTTTTCTTGCCCCAGATGTCAGAAGGCCCTAACAAGAAAGGCCAAAGCCAAAAACCAGCAAAAAATAATCAACCACCCCTGCACTAACCATATTTACAATATGTACAACCCAAACCACACCACCACCTCTAACTACAGAGGGGAAGGAGGGAGGGTAAATTGGACTGCAGCAATGTGGATCTTCGAACATCTACATTTATGGTAGGTACAAAACTGTACTATGTTCTTCATCTCACATTGCTGCAGTCCTTACATATGGGTAGAATCCCAAAGCAGAGGTAAGGGAGGATGGCAAAACTATAAAGCATTAGGGGCAGCCAAAATGCCCTGTAAAATTGCAGTGGCAAATCCAGCCCTAGATTTAGAGTAAAGTGGAAGGTGGTAATGCTTAGAGAAAGTATGCACTGAACTCCAAGTAGCTGCTTCCAAAATATCTTTAGTAGCCACCCCTTAAAAGCTGTAGAAGTGGCAGTAGCCCTAGTGGAATGAGGCCTAATCCCAGCTGGAATCTCCTTACCATGATGGGAATAACAGAAAGCAATACAAAACCAATCCACTTAGAAATAGTTTGTTTTGAAACAGGTTTGCCCTGAGAACCCAAAGCAAAAGAAACAAACAACTGCTGAGACTGCCTGAACCCTTTAGTTCTGTTCAAATAATATCGCAACTGTCTGTGTATATCCAAAGTGTGCAAAATCCTCTCCCCTTTATTTTGGGGGTTTGCATAAAAAGTAGGCAAATGAATAGTTTGGTTTAAAGCCACACTAGAAACCACTTTAGGCATAAAAGAAGGGTTAGTGCAAAGACACCCTATCCTTGTGGAAAATTAAGAAAGGCTCAACCGCCATAAGGGCCTGTAATTCAGAAACCCTTCTCGCAGAGGTAATGGCCAACAAAAAAGCAGTCTTCCATGATAAATATTTCAACTCTGCAGTTGCTGCAGGCTCAAAAGGTTGTAGAGTGAGTTTCTCCAACACAAAATTGAGATCCCAAGCAGGAGTAGGAGCTCTCGTGGGGGTCTTATATTCTTTGCCCCTCTAAGGAATTGCTTAAACAAAGGATGAGAAAATAATGGTGGGTCACAGTCATAGTGAGCAGAAATTGCTGCAGCATGAACCTTTATAGAGGAGAAGGACAAACCTTTGTCCAATAACTCAGTAAGGTATTGAAGAGCAACACTTAAATTAGGTTTAGAAACATCAAAGTCCTTTGCTGTACTCCAAAATAAAAATCTCCTCCATTTATCTGGTAAACTTTCCTTGTACTAGGCCTTCTGGCCTCCAAAATAACATTCAAAACTTGTTGTGGAAGCTGAGACCCTCCAGGGTTTAAAACAGAATATGCCAGGCTGTTAGATGTAGAGAGTGAAGTTTGACATTGAGTAAATGACTGTTCTCCTGAGACAGCAGGTGAGGAATCAAGGCAAAGGCCATGGAGGCTCCTGCACCAGACTTCTCAGTAATGGGTACCAGTGCTGTCGAGGCCAATCCGGAGCTATTAAAATCATGGTTGGCTTGTCCTGTCTGACCTTCAGGAGTACCTTTGGGAGGAGAGGCAGAGGTGGAAAGGCATACACGTGAAGATTGCTCCAATTGAATGAGAGAGCATCCACTTTCCAAGCTGTGGGATGAAACCTTTTTGTGCAAAACTTTGGCAGCTGGTAATTTAGTGGAGAAGCGAACAGATCTATGTCTGGAGTTCCCCATAACACTGTCAATTTCTGAAATACATGAGGATCCAATTTCCACTCGTGGGGATCCATAATTTGTCTGCTCAACACATCTGCTAAGGAGTTCTGTGCTCCTGGCAGAAACCTTGCCTGAAGATTTAGCTGTAAACTGAGAGCAGTCTCCCACAAAATCATTGCTTGTCTGCATAGAGGATATGAATCGTCCCCTTGCTTGTTGATGTACCACATGACAGTTGTGTTGTCTGTTTGAATCAACACCTGCCCTGGAAGAAGTAAATCCTTGAAAGCTATCAATGCAAATTGGACTGCTAACATCTCCTTCAAGTTGATATGTAAATGTTGAAGTCTGGCAGGCCACGTGTCTTGTACCCATTTTCCATTTAGATGAGCTCCCCAAGCTTTGTCTGAGGCATCTGTCGTTAGAATCTGACTCGCCTCTGGTCGGGTCACAGAGAGTCCCTTGTTTAGGTGACATTCCTGAGCCCACCACAAAAATTCCTTTTGAATGCAAGGTATTATCTGAATGACAGTGTCCATATCTTGGCAGTGCTGCGTCCATACATTTTGAGATACCATTGTAGCTTCCTCATATGCAGTTTGGCATTGGGAAGTACCAGAATACAAGATGCCATGAACCCCAAGGCTTGAAGGACTGTCCTTGCAGTCAGCCTGGACTGACGAGACAATTGGTGGAAGTAAAGAGAAAGATTCTTTTGTTTGTCCGGGGTCAAAAGGCCATCTGGGATGCTGTATTCAGTCTCACACCCAGAAAGCACATGTCCTGAGAGGGTACTAGACTGGACTTTATTTCGTTCACAGAATACCCCAGGCATCTTAACACTGCCATCACATACTGTAAATGATGAAGAAGTTCGTCCTTTCCTTGGGCCAGAATCAGGCAATCGTCCAAATAAGGATAGATTTGTATTCCTCTTAGCCTGAAGAAAGCTACCACTGGAGCCAGAACCTTCGTGAACACTCTGGGCGCAGTAGATAAGCCAAAGGGCAATGCAGAGAACTGATAATCAAAAGTCCCAGCCCAAAAACGCAGATACTTCCTGCAACTGAGCCTGATAGGAACATGAAGGTAAGCCTCCTTGAGATCCAGAGTCACCATCCAGTGATCTTTGCCCAGCAGAGGTAAAAGCTGTTGTAACGTCAACATTTTGAACTTGGGAATGTCCAGATATGTGTTGAGGATAGATAAATCCAAAATTGGTCTCCACGTGTTTCCTTTCTTTGGTACTAGAAACAGGCGAGAATAAAATCCTAGGCCCACTTCTGGCAGAGGGACCGGTTGTATGGCCCCTATTTGAAGTAGTAGAGAAATTTGTTTGTGAGCCTCTAGTCTTTGCTGAGGAGGAACGTCTGGCATGCCTTTGAAAGGAGGCAAGGTATGGAAATAAAACTTGTAACCTTGGTGTATGATATCCAATACCCATTTGTCTTGGGTAATCAAAATCCAATTTTCCTTGAAGAGTGCCAACCTTCCTCCCAAAGGTGCTGCCAGGCAAGAAGGATCTGGCAGCTGAAAAAGTAGGTCATTGGGCCTGTTTACGAAAGGACTGGCCCCTGCCCTCACCCGAAGATTGTGCAGGTGAACTCCCTGTTCTAGGTCTGAAAGAACTCTGAGCTCTGCCCCTACCACGTCTAGATCTACCCCTAGACTGAGAATCATAAGAAGGATACGTCCACCCCTTAGCAGGCCAATTCCTACTAAACTTCGGAGGCTGAACTTGCAAAAAATCTTTAACAGCCTGCATAGACTTAGCCTTGTCTTCCATTTTCTTCAAGACTGACTCCACAGGTGAACCAAACAACACATCAGACTGCAAAGGAGCATCCAAAATCCTTGTCTTAACATGGTCAGATAAATTCTGATCCTTCAGCCAGGTGTGCCTGCGAAGAACTGAACCAGTGGCAGCCACCCTAGACGAGGCCTGCACAGCATCAAAACCACATTGTAATGAATGCTTACCCACCTGTTCAGAGACATGCACCAAATCTTGTAATTCTTTACACTCAATGCCTTCCGCCAGAGCATCCACCTTAGACTTCAATTGAGAAAGAAGAAAGTTTTGATATTTCAACATATGAAACTGGCAATTCAAAGCCCTCATAGCTAAGGTAGAAGATGTATAGACCTTCTTTCCCCATCTATCCAAAGCTCTGGCCTCTTTATCTAGAGGAACCGGATTTTTTACAACAGAGGCCTTGACACCCTTAGGTCCCTGACTAATAGTTTCTGGGTCCGCCCTAGGACTCTTATAAAGATATTTATGAGCCTCAGGCACCCTGTAATACCTATCCGGTTTAACAGGCGAGGAGGCAGAGAATCAGGATTAGCGAAGCCTCTGAAAACACATCTTCCACAACATCCAGAACAGGGGGTATAGCCAAGGGCCTATGTTGAGGTAAAAGCAAAAATTCCCTAAGCCTTTTCCGAGAATCAGAGAAGTCCTGACCTTCCCACTTAAAATGTTCCCTCATAGAATGAAGTGTCTCTGAAAAGAAAAATCCTCTGGAGGAGAAGCAGAAGGAGTGGAATCATCTGCATCAGAATCAGAATAAGGAGAGTACTCCTGCAAGTCTTCAGCCGAAGACTCTGAAACATCGAAGCCTGCTCAAAACTTCCCAACTCTGGCTCCACCCTAGGCCTCTTATCAGGAGGGGGCAAAGAACCTCTAATCAGAGTAATCAAATCTTCTGCCATTTTAAGCATGTGCTTCTTAGGCACAGACCCTGCTGAACTAGGAGTGACACCAACAGAAGCTAAACCTGGCCTGCCTCTGGGAGAAGCCTTGGAAACAGAAGGAGAGGGCCTAACCACCCTAGGAAGGGAGGGAGTACAGTAACCTGAGAAGCCCCTTCAGCCTGACCTGCCTCTTGAGAGGCCACATCCTGCAAAATCAAAGTCTCCCCCTGAGACTCCAGAGAAGTCTCCGTCTGAACCACCGGTTCCACTGAAGCCTCTAAAGAACCGGCGTCCGGAACGGACGACTCATCTTGCCTGGATTTAACTGTTTTGTCTTTGCGCTTCTTAGAAGCGGCCGGAGAATCCGGCGGCATATTATAATTGCACCGCTCGAAGACCAGCCTAGCACAATCTAACCTTCGCAATAGTGCGCTTATTGAACCTAGCACAAAGCGACACCCGACAACGTCGTGCTCAGGCCCCAAACAAGGAATGCACAAAGAATGATAATCCCTATGCGGTATCTGTTTCCCACAAGAAATACAGTTATTCACTTTTTCTGACATCCGGTAATACACTGAGGCAAGAAAAAACAAAATATTCTAACGGGTACTTAGCCAACTTGGATTCGGTCTGAAACTCCGAACTCGAAAAATTTCAGAACGCCGAACGGCACTCGCAATGCTGCTTCTGCATTGGACCATGCGGCAAAAAAGACTGAGGATATGACGTCGGTCATGCGCTTTTGTACCCTGACGTCCTGATGTCAGTTTTAAGCGCCTTGACCGACGTCAGCCTAATACTTTGGTATTCGGGCCGACCGAGGACAGCGGACTACCCATATGTAAGGACTGCAGCAATGTGAGATGAAGAACATCTAATAACTTCCCACAAGTTTTATTCTATAATCAACCTTATCTTTTAATGTTTTACCTTTCTTATGTAATTAAACATCAAGGATTCATTTTTTTCATATCAGATATCTTTTCAACTTGATGCTGTAAACCAACTTTCACAATGTTTTAACATATGTCTGCAGCATAATTATAATTTACACTCACTTTCTCTGTCCTTCATTAACTTATGCATTTGTTAAAACGTTCGAGATTTTTTTCCTTGCTATTTATTTATAGTTAACCAGGTTCATCCAACAGCAAAACACCCATTTTCTGAAGAGACTCAAGACAGCAACATTGAGTTTAACGAATGAGAGACAAGTGTGATAATATAAACCAAACACTTGTGCAGGTTGTAACACAAACATTAAATTAGATAAAGATCTATAGCCTAGAAAGAAGTAACTAGGAAGGAAAAATATAATTTGGTATCCATTCCTTCCCTGCTAGATTACCACACTACATCTCATGGTAGCATATCTACCACCTCCCTTCTCACTCCCCAAACTAAAATACCTACTAAAAGAAATACTTTCTCCACACATACCAGCAAAAATCTCATACTTGGAGACTTCAGATGCAAACTGTTCAATCCCTTTTTCAGTGACCTAAATATTCTTCTAATATAGTTCAACCCAACCTCAATACATCTCACCACTCCCTCCTAAGTCTCATATTAACTAATGAACCCTCTCTTATCTCTGACATCATCCATCCACCCAGCATCTTTCAATGACCCCTGCTCTATTAGTTTTTGTATCCATCAACCATTTGTAAATGTACCCCAAAGCTCATATCTTCTGGAATAAATCAAATAACAACATTAAGAAACTTAAATGCACCCTCTCCTTAATTGAACGGTTACCAGTTATGAACTCATCTGACCCTAACACTGCTGCTTAATTGCTCACCTCTGTACTGACTAACCTGTAAATCTCCTGCTTCCTGTTAATCCAGTCCAAATACTATACAAACCTAAACTAACAACTGGTTAACTTACAAGCTTAAAGCCTTTTCCAGCTCAGAGACGAGGCCTGGCATTCTCGGAAAGCATCTCTTACTGCTACAAACAGGCAGCTCTACAGCAAGCTACACCACCTTGTGAAGGAAACTGTACATCATCATAAAAGTCACGTGATGAAATCATACCAAACCTGACTAATAAAATAATCGCAGAACTTCTGGAAAGAGAGAGCTATCTCAAAGGCCAGAAGAGGCTTCTCTACATGAATTCCACATCCTCTCAACTTTCTGCCTATGATTTCCTGTCTCATTTTAGCAACCTTCCCAGCTCTTTCTCAAGCCAGTCCCTAACTGCATTTGATACTCCCACCTCGCCTCCATACATCCCTTCATTTTACTTCAGAACTACCACATCCAAGGGCATCTACCCACTGCTTGAGCAGATTAAACTCAGTAGCCTCCCAGTACAGATACCCTTCACCCATGGTCTGTTTATCACTTAGAGACCACATCATTACCCATTGATGCACATCTGCGATCTGTGTATTACGTTTAATATTTTGCCTAATATGTGGAAGAATGCCACTGTAAAACCACTCCCTAAGAAGCCCAGGCCCTCCAGGCCATCAGATTATTGTCCCTTTTCTAGTCTCTGTACCCAAAGAAAGATTCTGGAGAAATTACATTATTTGCAACTTACTCTGTGCATCAACCAGTATCACCTCTCAAAGCAGCGTGGCGTTTGGTCTGGTTGCAGTACATCCACAGCCATCTGGACACACAGTGACAACATTCTTCTTGGAATGAAAAAAGGCCTGATTACCAGAACAATTGTATTGACCTCGCCAGTACCTTTGATCTTGTCAATCACTCTCCTAGACCATTTTGCTGAAATAGGCATTAGCGTTGACAGAGTGGACTGATTCAAAAACGACATATCTAACTATTACTTCTCGGTTAATTTCAATTAATCAACCTCCACTTGAGTCCCTCTACAGAAAGGTGCCCCTCAAGGATCTATTTTGGCACCTTTCGTCTTTTCTGTCTAAATTAACATACTTCCTTTTGACTTGCCCATCTTGCTCTCCTGCTTTATGGTGATGAAATGGTCCTGTTACACTCCAGCCATGCTGTCTCCTCTCTTGAACTCGAACTTCAGCTCAGTGATAAATGATTACTACTGAACTCCTCTAAAACAACAGTGCTTTACAAATGGCAATAGGGTGTTTTGGTCTTTCTTTTATCTATGGATATAGAAGTCATTGTTATAATAGGAGAGTATTATAGTAGTGCTGGAAGTAATAATACTCCCCTCTGGTTTTCTGTAGCAGTAATACAATAACACGTGGGAGGTTAGCATAATGGTTAAGTTGTTTACTTTACAGAGACAAGGTGCAGGGTTTGATTTTCACATGGGCTAAATGGCTAGGCTTAAAATGGTCCACAAGGCCAGTTATCCTTGTAATAATCTATGGACCTATGATCATATTCCCAAAGTTTGGGACCCAGAAGGTACAGATTATTGGTTTGATCACTCTGGGCGATCAAGAGAGCTAAGAGGGGCCAAGGTGCTCTTTTACTTAACATTCTGATAGCAAAACCGTTTTATACAGCTAGAATGGAATATTATACTGTGGAAACATTGGATGGTAGTGGACATACTGATTATTGGAGATTTATGGGATGCTGCTACGCAACAGTTCCACACATCTGAGAGCATTAAACAGCAGCTTCCATCACTGACCCAACAATGGTGGCAATATCTTCAGCTGCGGTTCCCCAGATCCTTGCTGTTTGAAAAGGTTTTAGTTCACAATGAATATATTGCTACAATACTTAATTTGGTGCCCAGTAATGGTGCAGTGGGTGGTCCGTAAAACTAAATATATATTCCTTGGAAACATCAGCATCCAGTTGGCTGATATCCTCCGAGTGGAGTGTCGTATTAGAGAATCTACAAACCTATGGTGATTAAGATGCCCTTCAGGTCTACCTAATAGGGAATGGCCCCTATTGGCGCATTTCTCTATAGCTGTATTTTATAATTGCAATTGGACACTGATGCTTTTGTCCAAGAGTTGACAACAGTGGGGCAGTCGATGTTGGCATTGTAAGTAGGAGAACGCAAATTGTATGCACTTGTTATATCACTGCCCTGTAATTAAGTAAACGTGGAACAACCTCATACAGGAAGTGGAACTGGCTCTTAGCATATCAGTATTGGAGGATACAAACTAAAAGTTTTGGCCTATCCAATCAGTTGCTGAAGATGAGTAAAACTGAAACTGTTTGGCTGAGAACACTGGTTGACACTTTCCTATCTTGCCTTTTTAAACTCTGGAAAGTGTATCCCACAAATGAACCCAATGTTCATTTACCATCCACGTGAAGCAGTGTTCCTCCCTAAACCAATTCAAGTGCAACCTGGACAATTGGGTGGGGAACAGGAAATTCATCCCTGGTTTGTCACTTATGTCTCTAATGGACACAGGCAGTCTGTAAATGGTTCATCTCCCTGGCCCTAGATTGTAAATGTTTCATCTCCCAAGCCCCTGCTTGCACTTATCAAGAGTATCAGAACTTGTCAGAGATTTGGAATGCATGGCTAGGCTTAAAAGGCCCTTGTGGTCATTAGCCTAGCAAACAAGGCTTAGTCATACAGCAGAACAGGTATAATAAAACAGAGTGAGTACTAGTGAATGCAAGTTCATAGGTTAGTTCATAGGTTAGTGCTAGGCTAACTACCCTTGCGAGCCATTTTAAGCCTAGCCCATTATCCTTGTGAGACTTGAACTCTGACCCTTGTGTTTATAAGGCAAACGCCTTAACCATTAGGCCACCCTCACAACCCATAGCATGAGTTCATCTTTATCCAATGGCTAGTAACATATTTTTTTGTAATTGTACTTGATCACATAATGTGATCAAGTGTAAGAATTAAGTTTTATTCATTGCTTAGAGAAGATCAAGAATGGTTTGTCAGTTTCTTTGGTATGTTTCTTGCTTTAGGATCAACACTGTACAAGTTACAATTGTCTTGAAAGATGATTCAGACATGTGCATGTTATGTGTCCTAAACCTCTGTTTTGATGAGTTAAACCCAATAAAGATAGTATGTTAAAAGCATTCCTCTTATATGAAACTATCAATAACATAATAAAACTGTATAAAGAGAGTGGTTATGTATTACAACCTGGTTTATGTAATGAAAAAATAATGGTAGGATTCATTTTGTAAATGAGGGTATACAGCAAGGATCAGTCATTGGATTTTACTTATTCGATATTTATTTATATTATTTTTTTATTTATTTCATTTAACATTTGTTTACCGGGAAAGTCTGACTTGAGCAAAGCCAATTTTCAGCAGAGGCCCAGAGAGAAATGCTCTAAATGCATATCTTTGTAATGTGGGAGAAAACCAGAGGACCCGAAGAAAACCCACATGAACACAGGGAGAACATGCAGACTCCACACAGAAGGCATCCTAGCCAAAAATTTAACTGGAGAACTTCTTGTTGTGAGGCTACAACGCTACCACTGCGCCATCATACTTTAAGTCTGAAAGTAGTGTGTTTTTATGACTTCCACCCCTTCCGAGAAACCTAGGGATTCTGATTCTTCTAATGAAGAGCTGGACTCTCTTTAAAAATACTTAGCATATTCCTCCTAGATCCACTTTTTTGTGGCCCTGGAGTCTGATGAAGATTCTTTGTCCCCTGACTCTCCATTTCAAGAATTATATTTTGGGGATACAGGGGTCTGCATGATGGAACATTTTAAGTGGCACTGTTCCCAGGTTTTTCAAGTTCAAAATAGATATTATGAACTCTTGAAAATGGACTCCCCTAGACCTTCTGCAGTTCCTCCTGTTTTAGCTGCCCTTTTGGACAAACGGCAGCTTCTCAGGCTCCTGACTCTCAAACCCTAAGATGCCATACAGATTTTATAAAGTCCATAAGGATCATAAATACGCGTATTAAATTCCTTCATCTGATCCTGCTGTTGTTTGTATGTCCACATGTAAGCCATACAAACTTCTGTCATCTTCCAAGTTTTCACCTTCTGACAAACACAGCCATGCTATGGAGAGGTATGGGAAAAATGTACACTTCTCCTACTTTGGCGTTTAGGGCCATTAATTATCAGACCCACATGACTAGATATAACCTGTCTCTTCTATTTCAGCTTAGGGAGGGTATGACTTACATACCTGATTCGAACAGTAAGACTTCTGCTCATCCTGTTCTGAGCTTGGCCTGTCAGGTAGCTCGTCATTCTAAGAACAAAATTATGTATCCAAAGGCTCAACAGGAACAAAAAGTTCAAAATGACTTAAATAAAACTCTGTTTTAATGAAATGATAAAAAATTCCACATCAAGCGCTTTCACCTGGAAGCATACCAGGCTTTTTCAAGATTGTCATTCTGTTAAATGCAACTATGATGCAGCTGATGCCTCTTCTAGGGCAGCTGCCTTTGGTTCTGTCATGAGATATTCCTGACTGCGCCTTAAAGCCTTACCTGAGGACCTTGCTGGCAAGCTTTTAGATTCTCCCTTAGACAACCAGAATATTTTAGCACTGCTGTTGCCGAATTGTTTAAAACCCTTCAGGATAAGGGCAAAGTTATGCTAGACATGAAGCATATTTTTGTTTATCCTGTACCCAAGTTACAGAGACACTATCCTTCTAAATCTTCTTTTTGTCTGTAGACAACCTGCTAGGATCAAGGATGTTACTAAGCTGATTTTCCCATATAAACCCACTCCGAGTTCTAGAGGCCAAAAGCCTTACTTTCCTGACAAATCTGTCTTTGTCTGAAATCAGCTCTCCCCTTCCCCTCGGCTAGCTTCCTCTGTCTCTCAGGCTAACCCTTTCCTTTCCTATTTGGCCACAGATAACCACAGATGCAGGGGTTCTCTCCATCATCCAGCATGGTTATTTTATGGTTTGGAAGTCCCTCCCTCCACTTTCTAGCATTCTTCAGCATCCTCCATGACAGCTTCCTCAATTTTCTTTGGTTCTGTTGGAAATGGTGGAACAGGGAACCATCCAACCTGGTACATTGTCTCAGCAGGGAACATTTTTGTTTCTATTCCAGAATGTTTGTGATTCCCAGGAAGGAGGGGTCTTTGAGGCCCATTCTAGACCTATCCTTTCTCAACACTTTTCTATCTTTTGCTTCCGTAAGCTCTTCTGGTATATCTGGATTTGAAGAACACCTCCATATCCCTAATCATCCTCTCTTTGGGAACTTTGCATGTTTCTCTGTTTCTTCCTCTCATTATACTTTCTCTGATTTATCTTGTGATCTTTGTACAGCTGCAAGGGTATTTATCAAATGTCTCGTCCCAGTGGTAGCCTACTGCAGACTTCAGGAAATTCAGATATTCCCTTATTTAAATGCCTAATTCAAGCTGCCTCTCAACAGTTCCTCTTTCAAAATCTACAGTTCATTATGCTTTGTCTTCACAGTGTGGAGTTCCACCACAGACTCAAAGTCAGTGTTGACTCCCTCTCAGGGTCAGGTGTTCTTGGGTTGCAGGATTCATATCATTCCGGTGTTGGCTTGTCTCCCACCTCCAAAGGTCCTCTCTTTGACTGCTTGTTTCCAGTCTGTTCTTCCTCTTCCAGTTCTTCATGCAAGGGAATTTTTCCGAGCTTTGGGGTATATGACATCCATCATTCCCATTGTTCCCTTTGTCAAACACTACATCAGGAGATTTCAGTGGTACCTTCTCAAGACTGTTTGTCTCCAGCACTGCCACCCTCTGGAGTATCCAGTCCCTCTCTTGCTTTGTCTCAAGCTTGCGATCTGCTGGTGAATTCATCAGATTTTCCTAAATCTAGGTTTCCTTTACAATTCCTCCCCATATGCAGGAACTGCACATGGATGCTTCTGATCTCAGTCGAGGAGCTTCCTCCAACAACCTGAAAGTCCAGTGTCTTTGTTCCCGTCAACAGATGATAGAGCATATCAACATCAGTGGGATGAGGGCTCTACTCCTAGCTATCCAGGCCTTTTACTACCTTTGGGTACCAGGTCCTCTAAAGGTTTTCTTAGACAATAGCACAATCATGTGGTATATCAATAAGCAAAGATGCACAAAATCTTACCTTCTTTGCAGGCTGGCTGTTCAGATTTGGGACTTTGCAGTCTACCATCACCTGGCTCTTCAGGTGGTTTGTAGTGGCAGACTGTTTGAGCATATCCAGGACAAATCATCAGGAATGGATGTTTCACAGGGATGTGTTTATGGACTTTTTGTAAAAATTGGTTGGGGGTGTTTAGTCCTACTGATATAGCTAAAAAAACTTTGTGAAGTCCCTATTTTGTCTTTGAGCACAGTACAGATATTAAAAGGTTATTGGAAAAAGTTAACAGTGAAGTGACCAAACACATGGAAAGGTAGAAAAGCCACAAAATCTAATATAATAGAGCATGAAATCACCTGCCTGTCTTGTTAATTAATACATGTATTATTACAAATGCAAGCCTTTCTTCATATGCTAGAATCTGCACTGGTGCAGCTTTCCAGTGGATTAGCAGAAATGTTTTCTAAACATTGTAGGTAATACAAATGTTATTTTGTCTTTTATTTTTGTTTCTGTTTTTTGATAAATTCTCTACCATATCAATAAGTAATATTGGGCCATAGTAAAATTTTTATCCTAGAGAAGGGATTTTAAACACTTGTGTGTACTGCCCCTGTCTGTCAGCACACTCACTGTCTCCTGTGTAATCACTGCCAGAAAACACCTGTCTTAAACAAAATAAATAAATAATTCTTGACATTTTTTCCAAAATACCGAATCCTCCCTGATTAGCCTATAGGTACTGACCAGCTGACGTTTCACTATTCCTTTCATAATGCGCTAGCATACTACTGTAAGTATTTGTTCACCTGATCTTCTTGTACAACAACATAGTGTAGAGTCCATCTTGCTCATTGTTACACTGTTGTATCCAAAATATCGATTTCAAAATGCCCCTATTTTACTTTAAATTTTAGACAGTCTGATAGCTGTTCATAATACGAACAAACTCAGTTCTTTCATTAAAATGAAGTAACATCTATAAAGCATAAATATACTTTACAGAACTTAAATTTGTCAAGTGTCAAACTTTTTCAATCTTCCAGGCAGTGAGAAAAATAGTTACATAAGTAAGTACCATCAAGGCAACCATAGCCATCACTGTAACCTACTGGCAAATGTCTTTTCCAAACCCATAAAAATCTTGCTCACCACCTTTTCTAATAAGGTACATAATAAATCTACGTTTAAAGCTAAACTTTTTTGCTTATCTAAAACAGTTCAAGCATTATCCTATCACTCTGCTTTGGGGATAACCGTATAAAGACATTTAATGTTGCCAACAAATAATTCCTAACCCTTTCCAGCATCCTAATTGTATTAACAAAGTAATCTTTGACCAAATGCTCTATTCTGCCAACCAAGGTGTAGATCAGAGTGTAAGTGATGTGTGTGCTGTATCTTTAAGAAGCAGGTCAAGGCTGTACATGCACGTAAAATTCCAGACGTGCAATCCTAAGTGCCATTTTGTAAGAGCAGCTACAGAGAGAGCATGCATGATTGCAGTTGTTAGATTGTAAATAAGTTACTTAAGTTAGTCAGTAAACCTCTATATTGATGTGGTTGTAAAAAATAAAGCTGTTTCAACAGAACCCACGAAGACTGTTCTATTTTGTTCAAAACAGGAGCGCTGAGAAGCAGAGAAGTATTACTTGAAGTTATATTGTATTTGTTATCACTGTTTTTTCACTGTTTGTAGGTAGGAGCGGGTTGCTTTTTCACAAGATTTACTTTGATTCATATTTTGTTGTTTTACCTTTAATTTCACTGTTGTTAGAAAGGGATAGGTTTTAGACAGGCAAGCTCTAGCCACCCCAAGGGGCATAGACAGCTATAAATTTACACAGACTTCAGAAAGGAAAATCCTGAGCCTATCTAAACAATCCTATCTTGGTTTGTGATTTACTGTGGAGCTGACTGGTAAGAGAAGTTTTATTTTAATTTATATTGTATTTGGTATCACTGTTTTTTCACTGTTTGTCAGCAGGAAGGGACTGCTTGTTAACAAGCTTTACTTTGATTCACATTTTGTTGTTTTACCTTTAATTTCACTATTCATAGGATCATAGGAAGTTCCTAGGCTATTGGCCCTGAGGCCCTTACAAACCTTGCCAAGAATTTAGCCCATGTTCCAACAAGTCAGCACCCAATGCCACTGCCCAGCCAGGACATAGGTAGAAACTCAGGGATGTATTTTCTGTTCCCCATCCAGTTACCCAAGTTTCACTTAAAAATGTTTAATGAGGTACTCTGCTTTACGTGGAGAGGGAGTCTACTTCCCAAAAGGGGAGTCCTTGGGACACAAATCTGTCCCACCAAGTCCTATTGATGTCGCAGAACAGGATGAGGTCTCGCATGTGGGTTACTCGAGTGGTGCTTGGCTTGCGAATATGCAGCAGTCCCATCAGGGCAGGGTTTGAGATTGCTTTCTATGCCAGACAGAGGTCACCTCTGAGGAGTCTGTAGGAGACTGGGTAGAGGGACAGGGATTTTAGCCGATCTGTGTAAGTTAGATGTTTCAGGCCCTGGATTCTCTGGGTGAGGAATTTCTGTGGTCTTCAACTGCTACATGTGCTTTGCAAGGTACATGCCGAAAGGGGCATTGTATTCAATAGTCAGTCTTGTAAGGGAAGAATACAGGGATGTTATGACCACCATGTCCCTGGATGAGATACCCTTACTAATGAGCTGGGCCATGTAGAAAGCTTTCCGTACAATGGAGGCAATATGGTAGTCAAAAGTCAGTTTGCTATCAACCTGGGTTCCCAAGTCCCTCATGACTGACTGAGTGCTTAATGCCTTATTATCAGTGTGATAATTTGTGGGGACGTCATTCTCCTCAAAAGGGATGATGATGCATTTTTTGGCATTCAGTTTGAGGCCATGTTTCTGGCACCAGTCATTTGTTTGGGTGCCCCCCACTTGGAGGATGTCCACATCACTAGGGGGAACTGATGACAGCACCCAGCTTGCATTCACCTGCAAACTTGATCAGCCGTAGCCCACTAGATTTGGCCCGCACCTCTGAGAAGTATATCCCAAACAGCAGAGGCCCCAAGACCAATCCCTGGGGTACACTGCTTTTTACGGGTCTACTACTTGAGGTGGCTTCCCCTCTTTTGACTAGGTGGGTTCTATCAGTGAGCTAGTTTGCTAACCATCTGGTAACATATGGATTGATGCCTATTTGAGAGAGTTTATCTATTATACCTGAGTGGGGAATAGTATTGAAGGCCTTGGCCAGGTCAAGGTAGGCGGCGTGCACTGTCTTCCCCTTGTCTCTGGCTTTGGTGACTGTCCCAAAGAAATCGACCAAATTTAACAGGCATGACCTCCCCTTGACTAAACCTAACTGTGTCGGATCAAGTGTCTGGAGATTGCCAATGTCCTTGTTAATGATAATCCGCTCCTTGGCCTTGCAGAGCAGGCTAGTTAGGCTGATGGGTCTAGAATTTCCTGGATCAGTGGACACTCCACCTTTGTGCAAAGGGATGACAGTAGATGTCCTCCACTCGGCTGGGATGAAGCCGGTACTCAGGCTTTGGTTGGATAGGGTGCCTAATGGTGCTGCAAGTTCCTGCATGGGTTCATGTAGGATGCAACCTGGGATGTTATAGGGTCCCATGGAGGCTGTAGTTTCTGCCTTTAAGAGGGCAGTGATGACTTGCTCCCTAGAGATAAGGGGAGGGGGGTCAGGTACTGGGGATGCCCTGTTTTACTGATGAGACAGAGGAGTGAAGTTTTCAGTGAACCTGTCTTCCAACAGATTGGCTATATCTACAGGGTTTGTGTATGTGGTGTCCTTGACCACCTATTCTGAGCAGATTTGGGTGGCTCCCTTGAGACTGTGGACATATGTGAAGAAAGCCTTACGAATGTCTTTAGTAGATATGGACAGTTTGGACTCGAAGTTTGCTATGGAGGATTTCACTAGTGCTCTTATTTGCTTGTTCAGGCTAAGGAGAGATTGCTTCCAATTAGACACCTGCTCCTTCTTGGTCCTGGACAGCAATTTTTTTTTCCTTTTGTTATAGAATTTATTTATTGTAGATGTCCACCAGACAGGTTTACTCTTCCTTGAGTAGGATGATTTCGTCCTGTCTGGTATTCCTGATTCCATGCAGCTGTATAAATGCTCATATAGTACTTTGGTGTAAGTTTGGACATATGTGCCAGTTTCTGTAGAGGGGGAGGGGGTTGTGAAGCTGTTTATACCTTCCCTCAGGAGGGTGTAATCAGCTTTGGAGAAGTTTTTTTGTTTGACCCTAGCTAGAGGGGGTAAGGGGAGATGGTGACTTCGAAAGTGGCTGCTTTGTAGTCGGATCTTACCAGAGATGATGACACTGTAGGGATGCTGCAGTGGTTACTCATGTTGGCTAATACCCAGTCCAAGATGTTTTCACCTCCTGTGGGAGTGTCAACCAAATGCTCCAAGGCATTTACATTGATGAAATCAAGGAATCTCTGGGCATTTGTGTTTTGGCATGAGTATTTCTTCCAATCTATGGTTGGATAGTTAAAGTTGCCCAGGAGCAGGGTAAAGGGTTGAATCTTGATAGATTCAAAAAGGTCCAGATAGGTGGAGTGGGCATCTTGAGTCAGAGTTGTGGGCCTGTAGCTAGCTATGATTTGAATAGGGGTCATGTCAGTTGTTAACTGCACCTGGAGTATTTCCTGTGCATCATATTGTTTGACCGGCCTAGAGGTGTGTATATATTTTATATATTGCAACTCCACCTCCTTTTGTTTTGCTGCCCATGGCTTGGGGTCTGAATGAATGATAGGATAAGTAGCCTGGGTATGGCTGGGGTGCTTTCCTTAGCTTTGAACCAGGTTTCTGTGACTGCATAAATGTCAGCTTCTTCCAGGGTTAAGAATGCTTGCTATGAGTGCAGTTTCATGTTTAGACTCCTAGCGTTTAGCAGCATGACCTTTAATTTACATTTTGATGAAATTTTCATGTTGGTAGTTTTGACCTCATGGCATTGCCTAAAAAAGGCACTATGGGGTAGGCAAGATCCAGGAGACAGATGCAGGCCATCTCTGACAAAGCATCATGGCTTGTCAATCATGTCATCCCAGGCTATCAGGTACTGGATCCCCTTGGAATGACATCAGAAACTAAGCCAATTGTTAAAGTCAGTCATTTTCTCTTCACAGAAACGTACACAAACTGTTGAAAAACACGAAAGGACGTGACCTCCCAAGCATTTTCTGTTTATATTGAGGCATCATTCTGCATGATGGTAGAATGCTGCTTAAGGCTAGGGACATACCTGCCTGGAGCACATACTCAGCGAGCTCAACCATGTCTCTCTTAATATAGTCCGGGGGGGGGGGTACGTCTCAAGTCATTCAGCCCAACATGGACTATGACAGAGTCATAACAGTACCTGTTGAGATACTTGAGTGCATTGGTGATATAGTGGATTCTGGTTCCCGTCAGACAACTAACCATGACTTTTTCCTTATCCAGCCTGGTGAGGGGCACATCTGTGTGTCTTACAATGGAATCTCCTATGATTAATATGTTGGGTTTATGTTTAGGCCTTAGTGGCTGTGAGATACAGGTGTGTGGACTAGGTGTGGTGTGGAGAGCAGTGGAGTTAGAGTGCGTTTATGCCTCAGAGGTCTCTTTTGTTTGAGTATGCTTTTGTTGAGGGCCTCCGCATATGTGGGAGTGTGTTGTGTAGGTGTGGATGGTGTTTGAGGTGTGGTGCTTATGTTGCCAACCTTCTCAGTACCAGATATACTGGTTTGTGGGGGAGAGAGCAGTGACACTAGGTGCTTGATGTATTTGCATCTCTCACAAATTGTGTTCCTAGATGCTAGTAGTAGAGGGTTGTCTGTGTACATGTAGGGTTGCCACCTTTTCAAATGCCCAAAGTGGGACATTTTTTTGTTGAAACATCAGATTTTGCAGGGCAAAACATACCCATGTCAAGTACAAAGGACAGAACTTCACTTTTTTGCCAGAATAAAAGCTTATTCTTGTAGCATTTAAGTTTCTTATTCTGTTTCTTATAACATTTAGGTGTTTCAGATACAAAATAACTATTTTATGCAACTATTAAAGAAAATATAGGAAGACTGCGGTGGTGGTGCTGCGGTAGCATTGTCGCCTCACAGTAAGACATTGTCCTGTTCGATTCTCAGCTAGAGCGTCTTCTGTGTGGACATGCGTGAATGGGTGTACCTTCGTTGAAGGTTGCGCGTCAGGGCTGGCAACTCGGCACGTAAAAATCTACTGCCAATCATTAGCGGACCGGAGTTCTGCTGTGGCGACCCCTAACCGGGAAAAGCCGAAAGACACAACAACATTAAAGAAAATATAGGAAATATTTTTCTCCTAAAATCTCAAGACATTTGCCATTTTTTCAATTTTTTTGCAGGACACAACTGCCCAAAGAGGGACTGTCCCTTGCAAAGTGGGACAGATGGCAACCCTATGTACATGAGGCAGTTGCTACACTGTCTCAGGATGTCCATATTGACTAGACTGGCAGGAGAAAATGTAGGAAATTGTCCATCCATATTTGTCAGAAACTGAAAGAGCTAAGAGGGTAAAGGGAGGAAGGTCTACGAGTCGTACTACTAGATGATAACACAAGTGCTACGAAGGGAAAACTTGTAGCTGGAATAACTCAAAAGGGTTAATAACCGTGCAGCTGAAGCTCTGAATGCCACAGACCTGTATCTAGACTTTGCTACTGAATTTTAAAGTTAAGAACTCAACAAGAAAAAAACTTACAATGAAACACAGATTAATCACTTTTTGCAGTATAAAAAAACACAGTTAAACAGCAACGAAATGCAGTAAAATGCAGTTAAACAGTAATGGATTGCAGTAGATAGCAATGAAATATAGTTAATCAGTAGACTGCTTGAAACAGTAGCTCACAAAGCACAGTACTAACAGACAGCACAAATAAAGCAGCGATTCAGCAGAATCCTGTCATCAATTTAGTGAGGCTACCAACAAGCAGTAATAAATACAGCTAACTAAATGCAGTTGAACTCCTAAGCACAGGCAGCAAAATGAAGTAGAAAGAGGTACAGTTTTTAGTAGAAAGTGAAGAGACGGAAGATAATGAAATAATTCAAGGTTCAGAAGCTAAAGGGGTGGGCCTTTACTAAGTTCTCACTATAAACAATAGGATGAGCTGATGTAATGTGACTGGAGGACATGTCCAGTATCAACTTTATACAAGAGGTGGGCAACTCAAAGCCACCAAGACTTAAGACCACCACAACAGCTCGGTGGGTGGGTGGGACAAAAAAAACAGTTGCATAGATTACACAGATATACAGTAAAACAGAAGTGCAGAAACAGTTGAAAATACACACATCTTTTCCCAGTATCTCAGCAGAGCACTGCAGCTTTGAACAGCTTGAGCAAATAAGTACAACTGATTTAAAACACTGGCTATTAAAGGCAGAGAAACAGAAACCAGCCCAATTATCCACTCAAAAAAATAAGAGTGTTGCAGGAATATTTTTAGCTAGATTAAACTAGACTGGTTCTTTCTGCCACAAAGAAAACAGCTGCACCTCTCTAGACAAAAGATTTCACTACATGCTCAAAAGGTCACAAACAGCAACAGATATTCAGCCCTAACAGACAAAAAAGGAGGCTAAAAAACAGTTGCACAGATTACACAGATATACAGTAAAACAGAAGCGCAGAAACAGTTGAAAATAAGCACTTATCTTTTTCCAATATCACAGCAGAGCACTGCAGCTTTGAACAGCTTGAGTAGAAGGGGATAGGTTTTAGACAGGCAAGCTCTAGCCACCCCAAGGGGCCTAGACAGCGAGAAGTTTACATGGACTGCAGAGAGAAAAATCCTGAGCATATCTAAACAATCCTCTCTTGGTTTGAGATTTACTGTGGAGTTAACTGGTAAGAGAAGTTTTATTTGAATTTATATTGTATTTATTTTCACTGCTTTTTCACTGTTTGTATGAAGGAAGGGACTGCTTATTAACAAGATTTACTTTGATTCATATTTTATCGATTTACCTTTAATTTCACTGTTGGTTATTAGAAAGGGATAGGTTTTATACATTCAAGCTCTAGCCACCCCAAGGGAGCTAGACAGCTATAAATTTACATAGACTGCAGAGAGGAACATCCTGAGCTTATCTAAAAAAATCGTATCTAGGTTTGTGATTTACTGTGGAGTTGACTGGTAAGAGAAGTTCTATTTGAATTTATATTGTATTTGTTACCACTGTTTGTAGGTAGGAAGGGACTGCTTGTTAACAAGATTTATTTTGATTCATATTTTGTTGTTTTACCTTTAATTTCACTGTTGGTTGTTAGAAAGGGATAGGTTTTAGACAGGCAAGCTCTAGCCACCCCCAAGGGACCTAGACAGCTATAAATTTACACAGACTGCAGAGAGGAAGATCCTGACCTTATCTAAAAATCATATCTAGGTTTGTGATTTACTGTGGAGTTGACTGGTAAGAGAAGTTTTATTTGAATTTATATTACATTTGTTATCACTGTTTTTTTCAATGTTTGTAGGTAGGAAGGGACTGCATGTTGACAAGATTTACTTTGATTCATATTTTATTGTTCCAAGCTGTGGTGGTGCAGCGGTAGCATTGTTGCCTCACAGCAAGAGGTTCTCCCATTCGATTCTCGTCCGGAGCGCCTTCTGTGTGGAGTCTGCATGTCCTCCCCGCGGTCAAGTGGCATTTGACAGACATGCGTAGAATGGGTGTGCCTTTATTGAAGGTTGGGTGTCGAGCTGGCACCCGTAAAAAACCTACTGCCAATCATTAGTGGACCGGAGTTCCACTGTGGCATCCCCTAACCGGGAAAAGCCGAAAGAAGAACAACCTTTAAAGGAAAACTCCACCCTAGAACTAAAAAAAATATGGGTTTTTTTTTCAGTCTATCTTTGTTTCCAGACCTATTTTAACACCTAAAAATGATTCTTAAGTGCTTTATTTGTAATTTTAGTCTGTTTACCACAATATGGCTACCGATGGGGCTTGCTATATCATGATCTCTTTCTTCCTTTCCTTCTTCCCTTTCTAAATTAAAAGCATTTCAAGTCTTCTTCTGTTTCTCATGCCAGACAGGAAAGGTACTGAAATCCCATGCCATTGACATATAATGGGAAATATCTGACTCACTGTCAGTTTGTATTCCTTCTGTGTTAGGCCTGCTTCTTTTCTGCTGCTAATCACCCTCATTTATGTTTAGCTCAGAGCTTGCTTTACAGTATAATTTGAAGTTATCTAGCAGCAGACAGAGTTGTAGCTAAACTGGATGCCTTTGTTCTAAGTGTTCTTTTGTAGTCAACCATGAATTGACAGTCGCCTCCTCCCGCACTACTGCAGAGGTGTGAAAACTGTCACTGCAACTGACAGCTCAGAATTGAAAGGAAGGGAGTGCCATTTCAAATGTCTTCCCCTCTGCCTGCAGAATCATTTAGTTATTTAATTTGTTTGGCAGCAGCAGACAGATTTATTTAAACAATTTCAATTTAATTTTCGCAAGCCAGTTTCAGATAATTTTTGAGTATTTCATTGTGTTTTTTTATTTCCCCCTCTTTCTACAAGACATTATTATGTTTACTTATTGTTGCTTTCCAATCTCTTTGAGGAACACCAATCTAGTGACATACTGTTTCTGTAATTTCCTGACATTTGCATCATCTCCACATATTTTAAAGGACTGCAAAACAGCAGATTGCAAGCCTGTGTCTATGATGCTGGCACAGTCAAAGGAATGTACTGAAAACTTGCTGTATTCTATACTCCATCCAGTGATTTTTTTTTTCCAAGGGGGGGGCTACTAATTATGTTGTGCATGTATGTATCACTTGCGTAATGCAGATAACTGATGCATTTTGGGAGCTTAAGATGATCTTCTCTAATTCAGCTGAAACTATTTAGCAATCCTAGTCTATTCCTTTACCCGTATTAGTAAATTTACTTTGAGGCACTCCCTGTCTGTCTTTGTGCACATTTCCAGTCTTACTGCTACACTGGTCATATATTGAGCTGTTAATTGGCAGCAGACTCTACTCAGCCAAACACAGTTATTCATATTTTTCACATTACTAATTTTGCTTCGGTCTCTTTAAAACAACAAAAGAGACGTGCAGTTTGCACAAAACACCACGTAGGAGGGTTTACACCCTTCAGTAAATTAAGGATTGCAGCATCCAATTTGCAGTTGTACTAACTAAACTTGTCAAGTCAGGCAGTAAGCACACAGAAGTGAAATATTGCTGTCAGTGTCATGAGTACAGAATGACAATTTTGCCTCTATAATTTTCTTGTCTGCCTTATTACAATTCACTGTACCAGGCAGTGCTGTGTGGCCTTTTGGCAATATTGCACATCTTAGCCCAAGTTCTCCTAAATATTGCCACCAGAGATCCAAAAGCATAGCGCTCTCCCCTTTGTGTAAATGTGTGTAGGCCCTACAAATTACTTAAGGATACCTAAAATACATGTATAACATCACACAAACCCCTTTGCCATCGACTTTGTGACTGCTGCATAATGTTACGCTGTCTCACACTGTGCATCAGACTTTAGTACATGGTCACACAACTTACAATGTGTCAAGGGTACCAGCCATCATCGTCTGCACAGGTGACAGGGATCACACTACACAAAGGCTTGGACTATTAACACTGTTAGGAGGGCATAACTGCTACACAGGGTTTCGAACATTGTGATGCCTGTGCCATGTCATCACCCACTTGCTAATCAGGCTCATAGGTTCATAGGTAGGTACTAGGCTATTGGCCCAAGGGCCTACGTAAGCCTAGCCAACAAGGTTCCCTGGCTTATGCCACCCAAGAAAGTTATTTTCCTGTGTTACTGTCGAGCAGAGACACAGAAGCGATCCCTGGGGTGTATTTCCTATTTCCCATCCACTCGTCAAATTTTTTCTTGAAGAGTGCTAATGAAGAACTTTGCTTGACATAGATGGGTAGCCTGTTCCAGAGTATGGGAAGTCTCTGGGACAGGAATCTATCCCTCCAGCATGTCCTGTTTATTGTGGTGACAAGGTTTAGGTCCCTAGAGCATGTAGCTTGGAGGGATTGGGATTGGGATTTCTTTAGGTGTAGCATGTCCAACAGCTCTGGGTTTGACATAGCTTTATGTTAGGCAGAGATCACCTCGGAGTAGGTGATATGCTACGGAGTAAAGCTGGAGTTTTTTGAGGTGGTCAGTGTAGGGCATTTGTTTGAGGCCACTAATCCTCTTTGTGAGGTACTTCTGTGACCTTTCCAGCTGCTGTAGATGTCTTGTGAGGTACATTCCAAAAGGGGCGTTGTACTCTATAATGGGTCTAATGAGTGTCGAGTAGAAGGGAGCAATGACCTCTTTTTTCCTGGATGAGAACTCTTTTATGATGAGGTTTGCCATGTAGAAGGACTTCCTGACTACTGTGGCAATGTGACTATCAAAGGAGAGACTACTGTCCACCTGGGTCCTATGGTCTCATCACACATTCGGTGTTAAGTAGATTGCTGCCTATGTGGTAGTTCATGGGTACAGAGTTTTTACCAAAGGAGATGACACTACACATTTTGGCATTGAGCTTGAGGCCATGGCTCTGACACCAGACATCTGTCTCAGCGAGGCCCTTCTGTAGGATGTCCACATCATTTAGGGACTAATGTTTAACAATCAATGTCTTCTCAGTGATTGTGCAAGAGTGTCTATGAAAATTGCTTCCTGCTAGTTACATAAACTCAATGTATTTTTGGGTTACACTACATGCTTCATACATGCACCGGCTTTGCTGAGTCTGATTCTGGTCTTTATCTCTGTGCATGGCCTTATGAAATTCAGTGCCCTCCTGCAACTAACAAACTCTCCTTAAAAGTAAAGTCTCTCAAATAAAAATAATGATGCAGCTGCATATACGAAATAGTTCTGCACATGCAACACCATGCTCGACCAGCACTGTACCTATCCTACGGGTGTGCTTGCATCCAGTGTGCCAAAATTCGGATACAAGATTTTTAATGCCATTAACTATGTGCATGAATGTTTGCTACAAGATATAGTAATTCATCAACTGCACGTCCGCTAATTAGTAGCATTGACCTACCACTGCTTCTCATTTTAATGTTACAAGCAGTCCGTCCACCAATCATTGCGTTTCCCTTCCCTAAGCACATAAGACATTCGTAATAGTCTCACACTGCTATGACTTCAAGTCAGCAGACCATAACTGTTGGGTTTTCCTTCCCTTACAACATCCAACGTAGCTGGGTGTCACACACCACCCCACGCCAATTCACCAGACTATGACCATTGCAACTAAGTGTTTCTATTACACCACCACAAAATGTAATCAGCTGACTGCCAGTGAACCCTCCCATTCCCTCTCCTTTGCAAGCGCATGCCTTGCTGCACTGTGCATTGATCTGGTTCCATTACAGTACCCACACTAAAAGAATTGAAATGAATACTGTTACAATGCATTCTGTATTTGTCCATGGCAAATTACGTCATACTTACAGTGGCACACTGCTTTCTCAACGTAAAAATCCAGTCTCTTCAGTTAGAGTTAATACAGGCTGCATTCCTACGCATGAAAATCATTAGCTGTTGGCACACAGTGTTGAAACGGAAAATCAGAAACCCAAAAACCAGCATCAGACAGAGACTGCAGTTAGACACTGCTTCCCACAGTAGTAATAATCTGGTTATGCGTCAAAGAAACATTTATCAGCAGTATATGGGTCACAGCCAGTTGTCAAAAACAGGTGTCCGCTACAGCCAAAACACTCTCTAGGCTCACCAAGTAAGTTAGTGAGATATGATTCCATATGAATGCAGTCACTGTCTTCACAACAGATCCCTTATCATGCATGCCGAATGCATAGTTCTAAAAGATACTGTGTAGTCAAGTTAAACTGACATATGTCACATCAGCACGCACATTAACACATGCAGGTATGTATTTCCGATAATGTATATACACATACTTTTTGTGGGCCATGTAATTCAGGACATATACGCATTTGTAGTGCTAGAATCAGAAATACTGTTTTGACAGAATTTAAGTAAAGGAGTTAGCATAAAGAATTTGAGGACGTATAAAAAACAGACATCTAGGTAGCAGCATGATGTGGTACTGGACACTCGTAGATATATGTATGTGGTGTCGGAGCTTGGAATAAATATGGAGATAGTTTCAGATCTATTATGCAGATAGTATTCGTAATAAGTCGATCTGACATTTTTCTAGATAATTTTTTTTCAACCAGACAGCCATCATCCCTCCTGTAGTAAACCTGCTTCCACCACTGGTGGACAAAAGCATATGTACCAACAGTCCGAAGCGCCAAACTGACAATTGCAAAAGCAACTTACCAAAAACACTAATTGAGACTTTTTACAAGAAGCAAGGCCTCAACATACCCCTATGTGGGTGGCAAGCCCACCCCACCAATTTTTATATACCATATCCATCATTGCAGCAAGTTGAAGGAGAAAATCCCACCAAAAAATGATCACTTCTAGATCAACTCACTGTAGGAATTGTAATGAGTCAGTTGAACCTCAGGCAATCACAGCCTGACAGTTCTAATTTCACCCACCAGTCGGATTACCAAAAATCCAGATGGTTTGTTCCCCAATGGGGCAGTACTTGATTGTAGAAGGCCATTATCCAGGCAACCCTCAGCCAGTGTTATGTCAGTCCTTACCCTTGACTGTGGTGGTTATAATGGCAGATTCCCACAGTGCTTTGCCATGCAAATAGAGAAAAAGGTGCTTGGAGAACAGATACATCCTACCAAAAAGTCTTGGCTGGGAAATTTGAATACCTGTTAACTCCTCCAACTTCACTAGGACTGCAGGCTGCTGTCAGTCAGAAACAGAGTTGAAAAAATGGAGTGATATAAAATGACTCCAAATATCACCGTAATGTACTCAAACTGATCATGTGACCTAATAATGAGTAGGATATGGAGTATTTCCATATCTCGGCAGACAAGAACCCTGATAGGTAAATGGATCCAAATAGTGAGACACATGAAAGGATAAATAGCCATCAAAGGAAAAATTATGTTACATGAACCATAGTGTACAAATTCCTGTCCAGGATATCATTTTACAAACCAATCTGTAAATTGAGGGGTACAGCATCAGATTCAGAAAGACTATATGCAATCAACTCAAGCAAAAAATCACTACGTAGATAAAATTTCTTTGAACTGAACCAAGAAACACACACACACACACACACACACAGTGTCTCAGCCAAGCAGTTCGGACAACTGCCAAGTAACTTACAGCATGTCTTTGGGATGTGGGAGGAAATCAAAGCAACATAACAGGAAACCGGTACCGATGCAGGAAAGACATGCAGGTTATACACAGGAAACAGCCCATACAATAAGTGAACTGCATCAAGTATATACGACAGCAGCACTATTCATTGCACCACTGTGCTACTAACCTTACTTTGGTTCTATATTTGGTAAAAAAGAACAGAAACCAGAGCAGGAGGGCTCAGTGTACTAAACAATTTGGAGGGCAAGGATGTCTCAAAAGAGATGCAAGGATTTCTGTTAAACAGTAAATTCACTAAATACAAGTGCATATTACAACAGGTAAGCAAAGAACACCATCTGGTTACATGAGTTAGTCATAGTCAGCAAACAGGCAAAAAGCTATTATGGAAAAAAAAACTGGGAGCAGGATGAACTTCATTGTGTTTCACAGCTGTTACACACTTAGGACAACTGATTCCACAGAAATGGTGGTGATGAATGGAAACACTACAGGACATTGCAGAAACTAAGAACAGTTACAGAGTTGAACTGTGTAAGAGTCACGTGAAAAGAATGTCATTCCCTACAGGATACCATGACACTGCAATACATACCCTTCCTCACCCTATAGTACAGTAATGCTTTAATGAACAGGGCACCTTTAGCAATGTGAGTGAATAGTTTGGTTACACACTCCTTTGTTCCTAGCACAATCAAGACTATATCTGTGTTACCCATCGTCGTCGTCTTCTTCTTCTTTCAGCTATTCCCGTTAGGGGTCGCCACAGCTGATCATCTGTTTTACATTTCTTCCTGTCCTCTGCATCTTTATCTATCACACCAACCACCTGCATGTCCTCTCTCACCACATCCATAAACCTTATCTTAAGCCCTCCTATTTCCTGTTACCTGGTAGCTTCATCCTTAGCATCTTTTTCCCAATATACTCTGCATCCCTCCTCAGCACATGTCCATACCAATGTAATCTTGCCTCTCTGGCTTTGTCTCCAAACCGTCCAACCTGGGCTGACCCTCTAATATACTTATTCCTAATCCTGTCTACCCTTGTCACACCCAGCGCAAATCTTAACATCTTTAACTCTGCCACATCCAGCTCTGACTCCTGCCTTTTTGTCAGTGCCACTGTCTCCAACTCATATAACATAGCTGGTCTCACTACCCTCTTGTAGACCTTCTCTTTCACTCTTACTGGTACTTGTCTGTCACAAATCACTCCTGACACTCTTCTCCACCCACTCCATCCTGCCTATACTCTCTTCTTCACCTCTCTTCCACACTCGCCATTACTCTGAACTGTTGATCCCAAGAATTTAAACTCATCCACCTTCACCAACTCTGCTCCCTGCATCCTCACCATTCCACTATCCTCCCTCTCATTCACACACATATATTCTGTCTTAGTCCTGCTGACCTTCATTCCTCTCCTCTCTGAAGCATGTCTCCACCTCTCCCGGGTCTCCTCAACTTGCTCCCTACAGATCACAATGTCATCTGCAAACATCATAGTCCACGGGGACTCCTGTCTGATCTCGTCTGTCAACCTGTCCATCACCATTGAAAATAAGAAAGGGCTCAGAGCTGATCCTTGATGTAATCCCACCTCCACCTTAAACACATCCGTCACTCCCACTGCAGACCTCACCACTGTCACGCTACCCTCGTACATATCCTGTACCACTCTTACATACTTCTCTGCCACTCCCGACTTCCTCATACAGTACCACAACTCCTCTCTAGGCACCATGTCATATGCTTTCTCTAAGTCCACAAAGACACAATGCAACTCCTTCTGACCTTCTCTGTACTTCTCCATCAACACTCTTAGAGAAAACATCGCATCTGTAGTGCTCTTTCCTGGCATGAAACCATACTGCTGATCACTAATCATCACCTCCCTTCTTAACCTAGCTTCCACTACTCTTTCCCATAACTTCATGCTGTGACTGATCAGTTTTATCCCTCTGTAGTTACTACAGCTCTGCACATCACCCTTATTCTTAAAAATTGGTACCAAAACATTTTTCTCCACTCCTCAGGCATCCTCTCACTTTCCAAAATTTCATTAAACACTCTGGTTAAAAACTCCACTGCCATTTCTCCTAAACACATCCATGCTTCCACAGGTATGTCATCTGGACCAACAGCCTTTCCATTCTTCACCCTCTTCATAGCTATCCTTACTTCCTCCTTGCTAATCCATCCATTGCACTTCCTGATTCACTATCCCCACATCTTCCAACCTTCTCTTCCTCTCATTCTCTTCATTCATCAGCCCTTCAAAGTACTCTTTCCATCTGCTCAACACACTCTCCTCACTTGTGAGTACGTTTCCCTCATTATCCTTTATCACCCTTACCTGATGCACATCTTTCATAGCTCGGTCCCTCAGTCTAGCCAGTCAGTACAGGTCATTTTCTCCCTCCTTAGTGTCCAACCTTTTATACAACTCTTCATATGCTTTATTCTTAGCCTTTGCCACCTCTCTCTTTGCCATGCACCTCATCTCCTTATACTCCTGTCTACTCTACTTTCTTCATCTCTCTGCCAATCCCACTTCTTCTTCGCCAACCTCTTTCTCTGTATACTTTCCTGTACTTCCTCATTCCACCACCAGGTCTCCTTGTCCTCCTTCCTCTGTCTAGATGTCACACCAAGCACCTTTCTAACCGTTTCCCTTACTAGCTCTGCTGTAGTTACCCAGCTATTCTGTAACTCTTCACTCCCACCCAGTGCCTGTCTTAACTCTTCCCTGAACTCCACCTCACAATCACCCTTTTCAGTTTCCACCATTTGATCCTTGGTGCTGCCCTCACACTCCTCCTCCTCTTCTTGATCACCAATGTCATTCTACAGACCACCATCCTGTGCTGCCTAACTACACTTTCCCCTGTCACCACTTTACAGTCCCCAATCTCCTTCAAACTGGCCCTCCTGCATAGGATATAATCAACCTGTGTGCATCTTCCTCCACTCTTGTATGTCAGCCTATGTTCCTCCCTCTTGTTAAAATATGTATTCACCACAGCCATGTCCATCCTTTTTGCAAAATCCACTACCATCTGACCTTCTGCATTCCTTTGCTTAACACCATACCTACCCATCACTTCCTCATTCCCTCTGTTTCCTTCACCAACATTCCCACTGAAATCTGCTCCAGTCACCACTCTCTCACTATTGGGTACAGTCATCACCACTTCATCCAACTCACCCCCAAATTTTTATTTCTCATCCATCTCACACCCAACTTGCGGAGCATATGCACTAACAACATTCATCATTACACCATCAATTTCCATCTTCATAAACGTCACTCTGTCCGACACTCTTTTCACCTCCAAAACACTCTTGGCATACTGTTCTCTCAGGATAACCCCTACACCATTTCTCCTCCCATGCACACCATGATAGAACAATTTGAACCTGCCTCCGATACACCTAGCCTTACTCCCCTTCCATCTGGTCTCTTGCACGCACAATATGTCAACCTTCCTTCTGTCCATCATATCAGCTAGCTCTCGCCCTATACCAGTCATACTGCCAACATTCAAAGTTCCTACTCTCACTACCACACTCCTAACCTTTCTCCTCTCTTCCTGCCTTCGGGCATGCTTCCCCCTTTTCTTCCTCTCTCCTTCTGCCATCAGTAGCCCAATTTCCGCCAGCACCCTGTTGGCTAACAATACTGGTGGCAGTCGTTGTTAACCCGGCCTCAACTGATCCGGTATGTAATTCTGTACTGTCATCCGCATATATAATTTAGCAAACTTTTATGCCGGATGCCCTTCCTGACGCAACCCTCCCCATTTATCCGGGCTTGGGACCGGCACAAAGAACTGCACTGGCTTGTACATCCCTTGTGGCTGGGTTATATCTGTATTCCCCTGACTAATGGAAATATTGCATATCTCACAAAAACTCAAGCGTCCCAGCTGGTCAGCTTCTGTTATCCTTTTCCCTAGCTAAAAAATGGAATGCTCTGCCCTCCACACTGAAGACCTGTGACAACCTTAATAACTTTAAAACTCAACTTCATTCCTACCTCTGTCTAAACAGGAAATTCAACTGTACTCTTCAGCCCATACCTCTCAAGCTCTCCTCCCCCTTTACTCCTGGATAACCTTCTTACCTTCCTAACCTCGCTCTCAAATGTAGATTGTATATGTAACTAAACAGTAAAATCTAGCTATTATGCTATATGCCTGTCTTTTTCTCCTGAACAAAACTGTAATTGTTTGTTTTCTTTTCTTTTTTGAATGCAACCTGTTATTTGTAATGCAAACTGTCTTTGAAACTATTCATGTAAGTAAACTTTGTGTTGTGGAGCTTTTCTCCCTTGGCCTCCACTGAAAATGGGCCCCCGAAGCCCAGTGGACCTCCCTGGTCATCAAACTGGAATAAATAAATCAATTAAATTTTCCAAGCCATGACATACCACCCGTCCATATACACACATTCAAGATAGCATAAATGTTTACAACATCTGCTGTTTAAAAAAACACACATCCACCTTTGTGGAGGCTCTCAATCAAAATCTACCCAAGTAGCAGTGACTTCCAAGGCTGAAATGCACTCAACCACCAAAAGATAATACTAATCACGAGATGCATTACTCTCCTAAACAGTGTGCCATGCAACCACAGCCCGAAAGGCAAAACAACATGCCCAAACGCTAGTCATAAGTAACTCACTAGTGAGGCACAGTGATGTACCACTCACTCGGCTGAATAAGGAGTAAGTAACAGCCAGCAGCCTGTCAGGTTACAAGATCTGCCACATAACACATGCACTCAGGTCCCTCAACAACAGGTACAAATATGACTCGGTCATTGTGCATGTGGGTGTGAATGTCCAGAGACGTAGCTCCATGGACTACATTAAAAGAAACACGTAGGAGCTCTTGGATTATGTAGCCCAGGCAGTTTGGATCCTAGCCCTGAGCAGCATCCTACCATCACCCAGAATGTTACCATAGTACAAGCAAAAAAGGATAAAGGGTCTCAAACATCTGTCAACCTATGAACCTATGATTTCAAAAATTGGCTAATTTTCTCGTGTCATTCTAAGGGAATCCATTGTCTGTCTCCTTGGTATGGCATGATTGACAGAACTCGATGCTTTGCCAGAGATGACCTGCATCTGCCACCCCAGGGCTTCCGGATACTGGCTAAGGCTCTTGCCACCCCTGTAGTGCCTTTTTTAGGCGGTGTTACAAAGACAAAATTACCACCGTAACAGCTACAAAATGCAATCTAAGGGTCATGCTGCCCAATGCTAGAAGTCTAAATGTCAAAATTCACTCGCTTGAAGCACTCCTTAAAATGGAGAACATCGGCATTGGTGCTGTAACAGAGACCTGGTTGAAGGCAGCAGAAAGCACCCCTGCGCTACCAGGGAGTAACTCATTCCAGACCTTTCAGCCACAGAACTTGGACCAAAACTCCAAAGGCAGTGGTGTATCCATATTCATAATGGATGCGCAGACCTCCACACTGTTAGCCCAACATAATGCATCACAAATACTAGAGGTGCAGCTAACATTGGGTAAGACAGTAGTTAAGGTCTTAACCTGCTGTAGGTCCCCAACCATGTTCCAAGACTCAAACTCCACGTTCCTAAGCACTCATGCAGAATATTGGGGTCCAACCTAACACTCGCACTTGGCAACTGAAACTGCCCCTCATGTACCAATACATTTACCCGACATTGCCGGGAATTCATTAATTCCAATGCCCAGGACAAACTTGTTCCTACCCCACTAGAGGTAGCAACATCTTGACCTGGTCATTATCAACATGGGTGACCATTGCTCTACACCAATAGTCAACTCCTACCTGGTTCGATCCGACCACAAAGTAATTACCTTCGAATTCAACATCCCTCCCAGCCCCCACAAAGATAACCACTGTGAAAAACTTCCCCAAAGGTAAGTTTGGACTCGTAAAAGCAGAGGTGGCTAGATTCACGGCACCCATGTAATTGGAGAATAGCTGCATGACCGCCGAATAATACACCGAGGGACTGTACGAACACATACAGAAATGCATGGATCTTGCCATAGACAAAAGAACAAAGATGCTCTCCTCCAAATAAAGGAAGCCAATAGGGTGGTCCCCTGGCATAAACAAACTATACAACAGAAGGAGGACACTGATGCAGAATAACGGGAAGTCCCAAGAAAGGAAAAATTCCATTCGCAGGCTCAGCAGAAAGTTGAGAACCCTCATCCAATTCTCTAAAGCTATGTATGAAAAAATGACTAGCAGCAGATAATAAAAACAACCACAAGACTTTTATTAATTATGTAAAGAATCTCCCCGGCAATACCCAGAGTTGCTGTGAGCTACTGCATAATGGTACCTTCTATACCAAGCCAACAGATATCGTCAATATGCTGGTGGACTGATTCAGTGACAACTTTACCCCCCATAGGACCTGTCACAGTTGCAGGAGATTGCCAGACACCCAGTCTTACTGCTGCACAAGTTAAAACAGCACTGTCCAATGCCAAGAATATATCTTCTCTGAGACCTGACAATATTCCTGGCTGCGTTATACATGAGCTAAAGAGTGAACTGGCACCTCACCGGTGTGCCCTGTTCAATCACAGCCTCATCTCAGGCTTTGCCCCTAAGGAATGGTGCACTGCTACAGTCATCCCTCTCCACAAAGGATAAGCAGCTACAGACCCTGGGAACTGTCGCCCCATTAGTCTGAAGAGTCTAATATAGAAAGCTATGGAACGCATCATCATGGACCTAATAAACATGGCTATAGGGAATCTCCAAACTCTGCATCCCACACAGTTTGGTTTTGTGAAGGGTAGATCATGCCTGGTCAACATGGTCGACTTCTGTGAGTCAGTCACCAGAGCTGTGGATGAAGGCAAGGTGGTCCATTCAGCCTACCTTGATCTGGCCAAGGACTTTGATACCTTTCCCCACTCGGGAATCTTAGAAAAATTCTGTAAGCTAGGCATCAACCCCTATATCACTAGGTTGGTTGCAAACTGGCTCACAGATGGATTCAGTGACTTTAACACTGTGTGTTCTAAGTCAGACTGCTGACCTGTCATGAGTGGAGTCCCACAGAGTTCAGTCCTGGGTCCTCTCCTGTTTGGTATCTACTTTTCTGAAGTCCAGGCCAACACGAAGGGACTCTGGCTGCAAAAGTTCACAGATGATTGCAAGTTGGGAGATATTATTAACTCACCAAGTAATGTTGACATCCTACAGATAAATGTCACTGAGACCAATGACTGGTGTCAGAATCATGGCCTTAAGCTCAATGCCAAATGTGGCGTCATCCCCTTTGGGAAAAAACGGTTGCCATGAATTACCACATTGATGGTAGCCCACTGAACACAGAAGGCGTTCTAAGAGATCTGGGAACACAGGCTGAGAGCAACCTCTCTTTTGACCACCACGTTGCCACTGTGGTCAGAGAGTCCTTCTATGTGGCACATCTCATTACTAAGGGATTTGCATCCCGGAAGAAAGAGGTCATTGTCTGCCTCTACTCTTGCCTCATTAGGCCAGTCATCGAGTACAAGGCCCCATTTGGCATGTACCTCACTAGACACCTGCAACAACTGGACAAGCCACAAAAGTACCTCACAAAGAGGATTCTAGGCCTTAAACAATTGTCCTATATGAACAGTCTCAAAAAACTCCATCTAATCACTGTCTCATATCACCTACGTAGAGGCGATCTCTGCTTGGTTTACAAAGCCATGTCTGAACTTGCTCTGTTAGAAATGCTACATCTAAAGAAATCCCAAACCCTCCACAACACACACATACTCCAGAGACCTCAACCTCTTTAACAAAATCAACAGAACAAGGTGAAGGGACAGGTTCATAACCCAGAGACTGCCCATGCTACGGAATAGACTTCCCATACATGCCAAACAGACCACCTCACTGGCCCTGTTCAAGAGAGAGATTGCTGAGTGGATGGGAAATAGAAAATTCACCCCAAGGATCACTTTAGTGGCTCTACTTGATAGAGGCACTGAGAACTAGGTTGGGTGGCACAATGCCAGGGTAATCCTATGGGCCAAGCTTGTAAAGGCTACAGGGCCATTAGCCTAGTACACACCTATGAACCTATCAACCTTATATATCTTGGTAGTTTTTCACCTCACGTATTCTTCACTAATACTATTTTACTATATACCCGTTTCGTGTCTACACAGTCACGACCTAAATCTGCTGTACATTGCTCTTACTTTGTTAATAATAAACACTTATCTAAAACACATAACTGGCTATGTCAATGTATCAAGCCTGGCTAACTCTCTCTAGAATGTGTAAAAATCTGTTAACCAGTTTACTGTGTAATTTAATTTAATCCTGACTTGCGCTCAGGATTAACTGTTGCCTGTGGAACTTGTTTAACTTGTTTACTTATGTAATCTCTGTAAATAGTCTGTTTGTAATATGTAATGCTGTATCTGCTTACCCTTGGAGCTTTTCTCCCCGGGCCTCCGCTGAAAATGGACATGCATCCAGTCGGACTATCCATGTCAACAAATGTAAAATAAATAAAATAAAATAAATAAATTATCCTGGATAGTCATCAGTGGAAATATCTCTGACTTGTACTTTTCTAATGTTTCTATGGAATGTGTTAAAAATAAATAAGAACTTATTATGTTCATTGGTTAATTAATACTTGATCTTGTTCGATTACATTTTTGACTTGTAACTTTTGTCGGTGCTATGCATTGCAATACTGGAGCTTTTGTTCTCTGGTCAATACTGAAAAAGGGCTGTGCCCTGTTGGACCAACACAGGTAACAAATGTCAGTTGAATAAATTGATCGATAAATGTCACAAAAATCCTAGTAGGACAGATGAACTTTATTTCTGGTTAATCTGAGTCTCCTTAATTGATGGCAGGTGTGTACACAAGGAGCCTGAATGCTGTAATTATGGCCAAAGGTGCTTCATCACAGTATTAGTTTTAGGGTGTGCACTGTTATGCAACTGGCTTCTTGTACATTTTTACTTTTTATATTTCTGCCAATCAACAGATTTGTTTTTCACTTGAATTGTACATGTTGTAGGTCACATTACAGGTTGGAAAAGTGTTGACATGATTTACTGTGATCTCATTTTATTATATACCAAAAGCCTGGCATGTTAACAGGGGTGTATACACTATGTATATCCATTGTAAATGTATGTATATGGATTCACTTCAGAAGCTCAAAGTACTGAAATCTCGAATTTCAGTATCTCGAGCCCAAGAAGTGGAATCCACAAAACAACGAAAACTAAAAACCGCGAAATTCAAAAACTCTAATACTGGAAGTTTTGAATTTTGCAGTTTTACTACACACACACACACACACACACACACACACACACACACACACACACACACACACACACACACACACACACACACACACACACACACACACACACACACACACACACACACACACCATCCACCACACAAACACACACACAATCACTCTACTACATGAAAGCAGGGGGGCAAGCCACTCTGCACCCCCCCATACCCCCCCCACTTAAATATTCACACTCCGAGGTCGCACTACATACAAACACACACAAAACACCACCACATAAGCTACTTTGTCTTCGCACACACACACACCACAGCAACAAAACACACTGACACACACCATAGCCCCTACCCAAACCCCTTAACACACACTTACCTGAATACATAACCGTAGCGGAAATTTAGAAGCGTGAAATTCAAAACCTCCAGTATTCGAGGTTTTGAATTTCTCGCTTCTAAACTTTCGCTATAATGTGGATTTGGCTTCTTGGGCTCGAAATACTGAAATTCGAGCTTTCAGTATTTTGAGTTTCTGAACTGAACCCATGTGTATGTATATATATATATATATATATATATATATATATATATATATGTGTGTGTGTGTATATATATATATATATATATATATATATATATATATATATATATATATATATACACACATTTATTGCAGTAAGCACCTTTCAAATACATAAATACTGATATACATACAAATATTGACACGTATATACGTGCTCATAAGTAAACAGACCCAAACAGAAGCAGTTGGAAAAAATCTCACACATATATTGCTTGACAAGCATATTTTTTCATGTATTACATATCATACTTGTGGTAAAAGTAAGGTATATCTAAATATGTATTTATATCTAGCAATCTCTTTCTCTACACATATATATATATATATATATATATATATATATATAGATATATATATATATATATATATATATATATATATATATACACACACACACACACACACACGCACAGTATGTGTATATATATATATATATATATATATATATATATATATATATATATATATATATCTTAGTATTGCTAATAAAATACACACACACACATACACATACATATATATATATATATATATATATATATATATATATATATATATATATATATATATATATATATCTTCTTCTTTTGGCTTTTCCCGGTTAGGGGTCGCCACAGCAGATCACTTGTCCGCTTATGATTGGCAGTGGAGTTTTACAGTGTCGAGTTGCCAGCCTGGCACCCAACCTTCCACAGAAAGCACACGCACGTACTCATGCCTAGGGCCAATTTAGAGTGTCCAATCCACCTACAGCATGTCTTTGGGATGTGGGAGGAAACCCACACGACCACAGGGCGGACATGCAGACTCCGCACAGAAGGCACCCCAGCCGAGGATCGAACCAGAGCTGCACCACCATGGCCGCCATATATATATATATATATATATATATATATATATATATATATATATATATATATATATATATGTGTGTGTTTGTCCCTTGACTCTGGAGAGATTGTATCTACAGACCTTCTAGATCTCTCCAAGTCATTTGACACTGTCTTGCATACCCACCTTCTAAACCACCTCTCTAACCTTACTCTATCACAAAATACCCTAACCTGGTTCAACAGCTACCTCTCTGACAGATCTGAGGCCATGAAATGGGAAACTGGCACCTCAGTCTTCCTACGTACCCCAACCAGTATACCCCAGGGGTTCATACTTGGTCCAATGCTCTTTAATGTATTTCTTAATGATTTCCATGCCGCCATTCCTAACACTAAGATAGTGCAATATGCAGACGACTCAACTTTCGTCTGCTCTGCTTTTAACCTCCAAGAGCTCCAAACAAAAACTCAAATTGCCTTCTCAACTACTGAGAACTGGATGCTTCAAAACCACCTCTGTCTAAATGCCAGCAAATCCAAAATTCTACTTTTCTCTCCCTCCAAATCCCTCCCCCTTGACAAACGCTCTTTTAAAATTATCAGCCATGCCAACTCCACCATAGAAGTTGTTCCTATTGCTAAACTTCTTGGGGTTACTATTGATGAACACCTGAAACGTGATACACATATTCAGCTAAACTGTACATTAAAAAAACACATCAGAAACTTGGCATGCTATATAGAAACTCCCACTTTCTCTCTCCTACAAGACAAACACTCACAATGACAAACTTACTGCCATCTTTATTGTATGGTGCTCCCCTACTAACCAGTCTATCTTCCACTGTCTTCCAAACTGGAAATCTGTTACAACAAAATCTCAAAATTCGCAACTAAATCTAAATACTCCTCCCACCACTGTATATCTCTCCACCTGCTAAACTGACTAGAACTTCCCAACCACCTTGACTACCTCCAACTCATTACAGCCCATAAATTAATTTTTAAACCAACTACGTGCCCAGCACTAACAGACATGATATCATCTTACTCCCCTCACAGAACTGACCTGCCCACCAAAATCTACTTCCTGTACACAAGCCAAAACGTCCCACTGGTCATCTTCTCCTATCCTTTTCCTTAGCCAAAAAATGGAACTCTCTCCCACCCTCTCTAAGAATTTCTGAAAACTTTGAACACTTAAAAACCCAGCTCCATTCCTACCTCTCCCATAATTGGAAATGTAAATGCACTCTACCTACCTAACCTACTAATGACACTTCCACGTGTACTTCTTATACATGTGCCTTTACTTGAATCTCTTTTCCTAAACAGCTGCCTGTCTGAATACAACATAATATAACATCAGTACCTTGAATGCCTAACCTACTAATGACACTTCCATGTGTACCTCTTATACATGTACCTTTACTTGAGTCTCTTTTCCTAAACAGCTGCCTCTCTCTGAATACAACATAATATAACATCAGTACCTTGAATGCCTAACCTACTAATGACACTTCCACGTGTACCTCTTATACATGTGCCTTTACTTGAGTCTCTTTTCCTAAACAGCTGCCTCTCTCTGAATACAACATAATATAACATCAGTACCTTGAATGTACATATTGTAAATGTTGTACATAGTAGTCTATCTCCCTTCTCTCTGTCCCATCTAGAAATAATTCTCATTACTGCTGACACGTAAATGTTGATGCTATTTTACAAAGAAAATCAACACTGCCTTGTATGTACTCCTCTTTTTCTACTGTACAACTGCATCTTTCTGAATACATCAGTATCATGAATGCATACATAGCAAATACTGTACTTTCCACACTTTATGCACGCCACTTCTTCTATTGTACAACTGTCTCGCTCTCGATACATCAATACCATAAATGTGTACATAGCAAAGAGGGTACTTTCTACCTTTATTTCTCCCCTATTCTGCTGAGAATTGTATTTACTGCACTCCTTCAAATGATTAGTTCTTATAACTATTTACAGATCAAGGGTGGGAGGCTGGCCTAATGTTTAAGGTTTTTGCCTTACAGACACAAGGTGCAGGGTTTGATTCTCACATGGGATACTTGGTTAGGTTTAAAATGGCCCTCACGGGTAGAAAGCCAGGTGGTAATGTATGAACCTATTTACAATTTGTTAGTTTTTATAACCAAGTGCAGATGATCTACTGCCTCTGTCCAACTTAAATGCTGTACAAATTGTTCTCTAATCTAGTATGCAAGTAATGTAACTAACGTTCTTCCATTTTGCAATTCTACATTTCTAAGTCTCACTATGTAATATTACTTTTTCTTTACTTTTATGTAATATGCAGCTTTTCTCCCCGGACCTCCACTGAAAAAGGGCCCAGTGGACCTCCCCGGTTATCAAACTGGATATAAATAAATAATGTGTTGTGTGCATATTCATACACATGCATACAGCTAAATGCTTTTTAGTTGTGCTGCTTGAGAATGGTATGGTCAGGTGGATTTAACGTTATGTCCTTGGGGGTCGATTAAGTCACATATAAGTTGCTGGTTGCAGAAATTAGCATGTACTTTAGGCAAGCAAACAATTCCATTTTGAATTGAAGAAATGTTTTTCTGTTGGTTCTGTCCACCACACAGTCAGTCTTCTCTGTCTGTGTGTCACCAAGCTTTAGAATATCTTGAAAACAAACTCTTTCTATGGAGGTGGGGGGGTGGGGGTGCTCTGAGAGAAAAAAAAAGCAATTTGATGCATTGAGGTTTCAACCGGTCCTAAAATTTTTGTATAGGTTCACCTAACCAGCAGTGCATTTGAAATAGAAAACTTTTAGTATTGTTTCTTGTTGAAATTTAAACTTTCCTCAGGTCTTAGAGTCCCTTACTAAATGAGTCACTGCTGAGAAAGCCTTTTGATATGTGAGATATTGCGTTAATGATCAAGTTTTCAAGCAGAGACAGACAAATATTAAGCCAAAGTGAATCACAAAGGATTGAATACCAGGAAGCCATTTTGGGGGGGTGAGAGAGGTCTTTCATGTGGAAATACTCAACTGGAGACAGACAACAATAAAGCCAAGATGACTTTGAAAGGACTGAATAGCGGAGACAGACAACTATCAAGCCCAGGTGACTCAGAAAGGATTGAATACCAGGAAGCCATTTTGGGGGGGTGAGAGAGGTCTTTCATGTGGAAATACTCAACTGGAGACAGACAACAATAAAGCCAAGATGACTCTAAAAGGACTGAATAGCGGAGACAGACAACTATCAAGCCCAGGTGACTCAGAAAGGATTGAATACCAGGAAGCCATTTTGGGGGGGTGAGAGAGGTCTTTCATGGGGAAATACTCAACTGGAGACAGACAACAATAAAGCCAAGATGACTTTGAAAGGACTGAATAGCGGAGACAGACAACTATCAAGCCCAGGTGACTCAGAAAGGATTGAATACCAGGAAGCCATTTTGGGGGGGTGAGAGAGGTCTTTCATGTGGAAATACTCAACTGGAGACAGACAACAATAAAGCCAAGATGACTCTAAAAGGACTGAATAGCGGAGACAGACAACTATCAAGCCAAGGTGACTCAGAAAGGATTGAATACCAGGAAGCCATTTTGGGGGGGGGGGTGAGAGAGGTCTTTCATGTGGAAATACTCAACTGGAGACAGACAACAATAAAGCCAAGATGACTTTGAAAGGACTGAATAGCGGAGACAGACAACTATCAAGCCCAGGTGACTCAGAAAGGATTGAATACCAGGAAGCCATTTTGGGGGGTGAGAGAGGTCTTTCATGTGGAAATACTCAACTGGAGACAGACAACAATAAAGCCAAGATGACTCTGAAAGGATTGAATAGCGGAGACAGACAACTATCAAGCCCAGGTGACTCAGAAAGGATTGAATACCAGGAAGCCATTTTGGGGGAGTGAGCGAGGTCTTTCATGTGAAAATACTCAACTGGAGATAAACAACAATAAAGCCAAGATGACTCTGAAAGGACTGAATAGCGGAGACGGACAACTATCAAGCCCAGGTGACTCAGAAAGGATTGGATACCAGGAAGCCATTTTGGGGGGGGGTGAGACAGGTCTTTCATTTGGAAATACTCAACTGGAGACAGACAACAATAAAGCCAAGATAACTCTGAAAGGACTGAATAGCGGAGACGGACAACTATCAAGCCCAGGTGACTCAGAAAGGATTGAATACCAGGAAGCCATTTTGGGGGGGGGGTGAGAGAGGTCTTTCATGTGGAAATACTCAACTGGAGACAGACAACAATAAAGAAAGGAGGAGCATTTTTCTTTTCTTCACTTCAAAGCATGCAGCACAGTCAGGGCTTGAGGGAGAGCTAACACCTCTTGACAATTTTACATATGCAGCTTAGGGTAAAATGCTAATGTGTATTAAACGCTTTCTAAGCTAATTAATGTTTTTTAAATAGTATTTCATAGCACGAAACTGATAGCAAGTCAAGAAGATGCCTGTGTCTACAGACTGTGGCCTAGCATGAGTTCATCTCTGAGGCTTTAGAGTAAATGCAATTTGAAATTCCTTAAATAATAAAATGCAAGATAAAAGGTGAAAGGAAGTTATAGTGCCACCGTTTTTTGCCCTTATCACACAGATTATTGAGTTTAATGCCCCCTTTGACATGTACCTGATCAGACATATGCAACAGTTGGAATGCCCCCAAAGGGTTCCTTACCTGGAGAATCCAGGGTATAAACACATTGCCCTCATTGCCCTGTCTGGAGCACCTTAAAGCCATATCTGTATACTGAGTCTCCCACATATTACTGTGAGGTGATCTATGTCTAGCAGACAAGGCCTCTTCGATCCAGCTCTGATGGACTTTTTTTTACATGGCATTAACAAACAGTATCAGAACCACTAGATCCAAGGGTTTACATTTTGATTATGACATGAATAAAACATGTTGGTGAGATAGATATGTGTCTCACAGAATCTCCATGCTCTGGAGCAAGATGCCCCTCTATGTGAAGCAGAGTGTACCCCTATCCATATTCAACGTCACCTTGAGCGATAGATGGCCAATTGAAAATTCATACCAGGTCTGGCCCCCATGTCTGTGATAGACAGAGGCACACAGTATCTTCCTAGCAAACATACCCCTCAACTAAATGCCCATGATACATAGGGACCATACCTCTTAGCTCAAGAAATCTGGAGAGAGCTCAAAATAAGGGTGGCACAAAGGCCTAAAAATAGGAACAGATTATAAGTATTACACTTAAATGCTTAGAAAGTAGACAGTACAAAACAATTTGTGTTAGTATGTTTTTTTCTGGAGGATATAAAATCAGAAACTCTAAGATGTGTCAATATTCAAAGACTGCAGTCCTCATTTATTTGTCGGATACCCACAGATTTTATGAAGAGCGGACCAAAAACTTGAAGCCAAAATCTGGACAGTTGATACCTATTATAGGGACTCAATTGGGCTGAACTGCATGGCTAGGCTTATAAAGGCCATGGTAATCATTAGCCTAGTATACTTCTATGACTGAACACTAGAATCATACACATAATCCACCCGCCATAGCTGGCCTTAGGCATAGGCCAACTAGGCATCTGCCTAGGACGCCGGTCTATCAGGGGCACTTTTCCAGTATTTATTTGGGGCAGGTAGACCAGGATGGGGGCACTGAGAAGTGTGGTGGGGGCACTGTGGAGCCCTTTTGCCTAGGGCACCAGTTGACCTAAGGCCGCTCCTGCCACCCGCACCCAAGATGATGACATCCTATAAGAAGGGGTAACACAGAAAAATAATTTGTGGCAAAGCTATTTCTTAAAATTGAACGTCCAAAAATTGCATAATGGTACCCTTAAGGGAAATCACCCCCCAGAAAACTAACTTACTCCTAACAACCATCTAAAAGTAGACACAGTACTCAGGGATGTGGGGATATATGTGGACAGTAACCTTATTTTTGGCCAACATGTGTCTGACTGGAAGGAAACCATTCTGTGTTGCTCAGTTACAAGCAAGGGTTGGCATCTAGGTCCAGCAAGGGCATAGTTCCTGTGTATTCCTCCGGTATCAGATGGATTACTGAGTACAATGTTCCCTTAAGTATGTACTGGCTGAGGCACATGCAGCAACTAGAATGTCCACAGAGGCTCCTCTCAAAAAAGTACAGGATGTAAATAACATGTCTTACGTAGATTACCTCAAAAACATATGTCTATATCCCATTTCATACAGACTGCTGAGAGGTAATCTGTGCCTATTATACAAGGCATGCTTAGCTCCGACCATGATGGACCTTTGGCACATTTGTACAACCAATAGCATCACAGCTACGTAAGCTAGGGTCATGCTTCTGACAAAATTCGGAAAAGCTGGAGTTTCTTTCTCTACTCTTCCCTCATTAGACCAAACACTGAGTCCAAGGCCCCATTTGGCATGTACCTCACTAGACACCTGCAACAGCTGGAGAGGCCACAAAAGTACCTCACGAAGAGGATCCTAGTCATTAGACACATACCGTACACGGACAGACAGCTGTTGTCTGTCTCATATCGCCTACTAAGAGGTGATCTTTGCCTGGCTTCCAATTACTACAATCAACAGAACATGCTGGTGGCACAAATTCCTCACCCAGAGACTGCCCATGCTCTGGAATACACTTCCCATACATGTCAAGCAGAGCACCTTGCTGTGCCTCTTAAAGAGAAATCGTGATGACTGGATGGGTAATGGAAATGTCATCCCAGGAATCACTGCAGTGGCTCTACTTGATAGAGGCACTGGGAACTAACTTAGGGAGGCAAGATGCTAAGGTACTTCTAAGGGCTAGGCTTGTAAAGGCTCCAGGGCCATCAGGCTATTACACAACTATGAACCGATGAACCTTTGAACCATTTTTTGCTTAAAAACTGGAATGTAACTTATTCAGATTTGAAAGAACAGCAGCTCACTTTCAACTTGAGTGCCAGTGAAAACGACAGACTTGGTTTTCACAACTTGATGGGTGAAGGCTGCCAGCCTAGTCAAATAGAATTTTATACATAATTCTGGCATTTGTAAATATAAATATAAAATACAGGCTTGTTTGATAAATGAAAGAAAACACTGTAAAATATGAACTTCAAGATTGTAGAAACATTGCCATCTGCTGTAAGGAAAACTAAGCCAAGCATTTCAAATGTTCTTTGAAATTAAAATTATGTTTTGTATGTCCTTTGAAGTTGGAATTTAGAGTTGATGAGTCTGGAGTAAGCATCCTGCCTATTGTTTTAAGGCTAAAGTTAATGACCAGAATGTACACATGGAATGCCCTTTATTGCTGTAAGTGTAAAAGAATGTAAGTACAGTTTCTGTCAGCCTGGGAACCAGGAAAGTGTAAACAAATGATGTAATGTTTTATCAGAGCTGCAGTTTCAATTTAAACAGTGAGAACCAGAGATTATTAAGCATTTTGATCTTGGACCATCTAACTCAGCACTTCCTTGCTCTTAAGTAAGTTATCTTAGAAGTGTGTTTTCTTGTAGAAATAGCTAGGACTATAAAGATTAGACTTGTTTTTTTTCTGTTATATCAGAACTTTTCTACTGTATTGTTTTAAGTTTCTGTGTGATCTCTGAACTCTTGAGGGGCACCGTGGTGTAGTAGTATTGTCTTGTGTTTTTAGTATTTATTATTAAATATTTTTAAACCCTTTTCAACTGTGGCTGGTTTGTGTAGAGACAAGTTAAGCTCTAGAGTACATTGCATATTTATAGAGTTTACTGTCTATGCCTGTCCTATAGCATTAGCCCTGGGCTATACTACCAGTTGTATAGTAATATTGCACAGTAATAATTGGACACCCTTTTAAGGGCCTTTGGGTAGCTGATAAGTATTAGCTGGTGGTGGCAGTAATTACTATAGTAATATATTATTACCGTATAGTCTGGGTAAAGGGCACAGCTAGAGAATCTGTGTCAACCTTTACCAGGAGTGTCTGTGAAGTTGTATAAATACTTATCTCAAAGTATGGGTGTGTGTCAGCTACCTGGGCAGGGACACGAAGCACTGGTGGGACAGAGAGGGTGCTGGAGGTTAGCTTGCCAGCTAGGTTGAGATCTGGATGCTATAGCTGTGCCAGTGGGAAGTCTTATTGGGGACCTGGGGAGCAAGGAAGCAGCCAGCCCCAGACTGACTGTGATCTCTGTGTGCACTTAAGGGAAATTGTACCTTACTGTGTGTATTTGTTATCCTTTCTCCTATATGAGACACCCTCCCTGGTGTTAGTGGTGAGGTTTGTGGCTCCTTGATTGCTGGGCGAGGGCACGGCCATCACAGCACATACTGCAACTAATTCAAAAGAGCATCAAATGACATTATTTCCTTTCAATTGTTATGTGAAATGCACTGGCAACTGTTATTGAATGAGAAGAAAAGTTGTGTTTTAAATATCATACTGTTTTCAAACCATATTAAAAACGGGAACAGTTACCAATTTTTAACAGAAGACTATGTGCAGAATCATTAGCTGTTTTTTACTTGCCAGTGGTGTCATTAGTACTAGCCCCCTGGGAGTTTTCAAATAAACTGAATGTCATTTGCCTTTTTATACATTATTGCCTGTATCTGTCTAACAATTTATTTTTAATTTGCAGATGGAGGACATATTCGGTCTCAAAGTTTGTACCTTTTATTGTTTTATAATAAAATCATAACATGGGGATATATTTTGTCAATTTAATTCATCACAGAATGTCAGTTGTTGAAATTTTATTATTATGATGTGGTGATACATCTGCTAAGTATACCCGTCCAGTAATCAAATTTGGCAGTTAACAATGAGCTGAATCTACAGTAACTGATTAAGTTTCCTGTCTTCTAAGAGATTAGTTGAATTGTGAATTATACTACTTTATACCCTTCTTGTTAATGATTTAACAATTACTGGACTCACAGCAACAGCCAAAAAAAAATAAATTAAAAGAATAAAAAAAAGCACTGCACTGTAGTAAGCCAATCGATACATTCTAAGTGACGAGCTTCTTACAGTTAGATCAGAATCGCCTCAGCTCTGTCTAAAAACATGAAAATAATGAAAAAATAAGGGATGATCATACCTCTCGACCTCTTACAGTAAGAAATATAGACACATGCCATCCAAATGGGGGAACAAAGGCTTAAAAACAGGGACATATTATATTTATTGCTGTTGTAAACTTAGAAAGTTGATAGAGTAATTGTGTTTGTTCTAACATACATTTTCTGAAGGATCTGAAGTATGAAATGCAAATATTAGTCATTATTTAGTGACTTCCTTCCTTAGATCATGCCACTGATTTACCAGAAAAACACACATTTTCTGAGGAACAGACCAAAAAGTTGTGACAAAAATCTGGGCTTTCTACAAAAATGTGACACATAAAAGGATTTCTTCTGCTGAAGGGTACACTCTTCAGATGCATTTGGGGAACAATGATGGGCCGTTGCCTCCCTTTGCTGGGAAAATAATTTCCCTTGGGGAAAAAAGCTGTTTCGGGGAGAGGGTGGGTCACTGAGAATATTTCTATATGGTTGGAGTTTATACTTAAACCATATTTAGAACAGATAGATAACATTCTAAGAGACACAGGGCATTTCTTGGGGCTATTAGCTGCGGCCACCAAGTTCAAACATGGTGGATTATTGATGGCTACACTGGATATCAACAGTTTGTTTACTGTTATTGAACAACAATATGGGATAACAGCAGTGGGTGAAGTAATAAGTAGATTGGGAGCAACTGAGCATAAGCGACTGGTTGTGGAGAATTTACTAGCTTTGGTATTGAACAACAATGTCTTTATAGGACCAGGGTCCATATACAGACAAGCACAGGGGGTAGCTATGGGCACCCCCTGTGCTAATACATATGCAAATTTGGTTATGTCCAAATGGGAAACCAAGGAAATTCTTAATAATCAGGAATGGAATAAGTACATAGTTTTGTATGTCAGATTTGTGGATGACGTTTTTATTTTGTGGGATGGGGACACTTCTACCTTTGAGAGCCTTTTAGCCTTTCTCCACACCACCACCACTTTTTTGACCTTTAGTGCCAAAACTTCTTTTACTCAGATAGAGTTCCTGGATGTTTGTGTGGAACAGAGTAACCTTGGTTTCACCTCGAAATTGTACAGGAAACAATGTTGGCAAAATGCATTGTTATCCTATGACAGCATGCACCCGAGGCATATCTTTCCCAATATTGTCAAGAGCCAAGTGGTAGGATATCTAGGGTATGTTCTGAAGATACTTGCTGTGATGAGGAACTTTCTAGGCTGAGTGGACATTTTTTGGATAGGGGTTATGAGAGGAATATGGTTAGTAAGGTGGTTAGTAACAATGTATTACATAGGAAGACAAAGAATAGGCCATGGATGCAAGGTCCTGTTATTGGCAGACAAATAGATACAGGATTATGTAGTAGCAGGAAGGAACAACCTAAAATACTTTTAACGTATGGTAGTAATATTAAAGACATATGTAATATAGTTCAGAACAATTGGAATATCCTAAGAAGTGATATTCGTCTTAAGGACGTAGTGGCAGAACGTCCTATGTTTAATTATAGGAGAAACAACAATCTCAAGGACCTGTTATGTAAGGAGACATACTTGAATAAGAGACCTACAATAGATATTAGAGCAGGTACATATCCCTGTGGTAACTGCAAGGCTTGTCAATATATTAATAGTGACACTGAATTTAGACATCCTGATAAGATACAAACTTTCATATTTAAAGGGAGGGCTACTTGCAGGACAAAACACTTAGTATATATGGCCAATTGTGAACAATGTGAAAGTTTTTATGTAGGTATGACAAATAACATGCTGAAGGTTCGGATTTTACAGCATATTAGTAATATTAGAACATGTCAAGCGAGCAATGCTTTATTCAGACATATAGAGATTAATCCCACACACACTTTTAAGTTCAGATGCATTGTAAATATTGCCACTAATGAGAGGGGGGGGGGACATTCAGCAGAGAACAGCATTAGCTGAATCCAAGTGGATAGTAGATTTAAGAGCACATAGACCATCTGGTCTTAACGATGTTTTACCAATTAAACCTGCTTTACAAAAAAGGCGGGCTTTTAGGAGTAAGTGATTGGATGATCTGTGTTTTAAATATGGCTGCTTTTGTTACTTTGCATTATGTCTGATGAAGGATTATTCCGAAAGCGCTTACTTTTAATAAAGGAGATTCTACAAAGAATAATTCAGCGGTGACCTGTACTTTATTTTTCGTATTTATCTGGTTTGGTACAACAGGTCTTTAGCATAACTTGTTATTTTTATTTTTGCTTGTGCGATACATTCTAAGTGACGAGCTTCTTACAGTTAGATCAGAATCGCCTCAGCTCTGTCTAAAAACATGAAAATAATGAAAAAATAAGGGATGATCATACCTCTCGACCTCTTACAGTAAGAAATATAGACACATGCCATCCAAATGGGGGAACAAAGGCTTAAAAACAGGGACATATTATATTTATTGCTGTTGTAAACTTAGAAAGTTGATAGAGTAATTGTGTTTGTTCTAACATACATTTTCTGAAGGATCTGAAGTATGAAATGCAAATATTAGTCATTATTTAGTGACTTCCTTCCTTAGATCATGCCACTGATTTACCAGAAAAACACACATTTTCTGAGGAACAGACCAAAAAGTTGTGACAAAAATCTGGGCTTTCTACAAAAATGTGACACATAAAAGGATTTCTTCTGCTGAAGGGTACACTCTTCAGATGCATTTGGGGATCAATGATGGGCCGTTGCCTCCCTTTGCTGGGAAAATAATTTCCCTTGGGGAAAAAAGCTTCTTAATTTTGTCAATGCTTTATTACTTTTATCTCCAGGAAACTTAGGAGTGTTGACTTGTAATGAACTATCTCGAGACTGTAACTTTCTTTTAAATGGATCACTTGTTTTTTCCTGTCATTTTAAAACTAGTGTAAAGTAACTGAAAACATTCAGAAGGAATCCCCCAAGATCATGGTGGTGACTCCCTTCCAGGCAGACATGGTTCTCCCTTCCTTTGGAAATGGCCAAGGGCAATTACCACAAGCTTCCTCACAGACTGGACCATGATGCAGTCGTAACTGCTTTTAGGCAACGGTTTACTGAGGACATGCAGCAGGCACTAATGGAGGCAAGAAATCCTGTTACTAGAAAACCATATATTAGCAAATGGAAAAGGTTTTCTAGTTAGTGCCAACAACATAACCAGCACCCGTTCGGGGCTAGTTGTTCCTTGGTTTTACAATATTTGTTTGAGTTACTATCCTATGGCTTTTCTTATTCCTCTATCAGGGTTGATTTATCAACCATATGAGAATGTCTGTCTGTGGATACTCCTCTTTCAATGCAGTCTCATGTCAAAATGTTCTTGTAATGGGTTTTGCATAGAAGAGTGCATGGTTCATGTCATCTCAAATATAACAAAGATGCTATCCTCCAAAAAAGGAAGGTCATCTGGTGGTCCCCTGCCATAAACAAACTCTACAACAGAAGAAAGAAACATTTGCAAAAAAGAGTAAAATCCCATGATTGGAAAGCCTCCCTTGTCAGCCTCAGCGAGGATCTGAGATCCCTCATAAAATCCTCCAAAGCTAATTGCATAAAAAAATCACCACCGATTGTAAAGACAACCACCAGGCATTCTATAGTTATGTCAAGAATCTCAATGGCAACAGTCATATCTGCTTTGAGGTACAGCACAATTGATATTGCCTACATCCTGACAGATACGTTCAGTGCTAACTTCCCCCCTCTCACCCCCTAAAGGGCCCATGTCAATAACGGAAGAATGCCAAGTCACTGAAATCAGACGCACAGGTTAAAACCGCACTATCCATATACTTCTCAGCAGTTTTCACTGGCTCTAGTAAAAACAAAACAAAAAAAAAAGCTGATGTGCTTTTTCAGTTGTAATACAGTCTTCTTGTAAGCTAGTCCAGGCTGTTAATTTGCCTTTCATGAACATGATACAGTCATGCTCTTCCACTCTCTCTGAAACTCCAGTCACATGCATATTATTTCTCCTAGTCCTTTTCTCTTGCTCAATTTGTTTATATCCAGACATTGCTAACTTCACTTTCAGAATAACAAGGCAATCCTTTTCTGCCTTTTATTCCCACCGTGTTGCCAAAATGATGTCCACATGGTCATGAAGCTTCTCACCAACTACGCTATCCCTCTTGAATGCTTTAGACATAAACTTTTCTGATTTAATGTTAGTCTTTTGAATTTTATATAAAGTTGTTTCTAATAACACCTAGGCAGCATCACTGGGATCGATTATGCCCCAACTCTCTTCGAAGACATCTGTTTGTATTGCACATTCCACCATGCAGTTGCTTAAAACTAAGTTTTCAGCTGTTCTGGGTCCAAATATTTAAATTTTTTACTATCTCAATTAATGTCAAAGATGCGTAACAGACCATTACCACTTAATCTTTTATTGCATTCTACAGCCGAGGCTACTAAGATAGAACCAATTTATTAAACCTTGTTATGGAAGTAACCAGAGAAGTCTCCTTTTTCCCAAGACCATGATCTCAGAATCTTAGGTTTTGAACACTTAGAAAGAAATATACGGTGCTTGAGTCAGTACAGCCACAACTAGAATCTCACAACTTGTTCTGCTGAACGCATTCCACTATTATTTCCATCTCTAGTCTACAATATTAGTTTAAAATATACAGCATATAATTCTAATTTTTGTGACCATGAATATGATATCCTCTTCATCTGGCTGAAACCCATCATTAAAAAAAATAGCTCTACATTCCTATCAATGTAATATTTCCTTATATTAATTAGGTAAGCAGTACCATGCTTAGTCACTTAACTCCCAAATACCATTATTTTACAGAACTCTTCTCCCTCCATCTTTTCTAAATTGTTTATTTTAAATTAACTTAAAGCTCCAACTAAGAACATTTTACATGCGAGGGTATATTTTGTTTAGCAGAGTTAACTTTTTATATACAGGTCACAGCTACATTTCTACTAACAGCAAAGTGTTACTAACATCAGCCTTGCATGCGTGGGTGTCAACAGGTTTTAATTTGGAATCATGTGATGCATTCATTTTAAATGCAAGGCTCCCAGGAAATTTCAGACATTCATATCTTTTAAGTCAAGATAATTCTTAACCATAGTATAACTTGTAAGACATTCATTGTCTGCTTGCATTACCTTCTCTCACAGTTATGAAGCAACATTAAGTGAAATAAAAAAGCAAAAGTTCTACAACAGATGACCAAGCAAGATTCTCTCTCTCTGTCTATATATATATATATATATATATATATATATATATATAAAATATATGCGTGTGTGTGTGTGTGTGTATATATATATATATATATATATATATATATATATATATATACATACATATATATACACAAATACACAAACACACACACACACACACACACACACACACACAAGCAAAGACAGAAAAAGTCTGAGAAAAGAGTAACAAGTCCTCTGGATCTGTTTTAAGAAGTTTATTCTGTTGCTTGTCACATTATTTGGTATAATCCCCTTGGGTTATAACATGAGCAATTTCTTGTTAAGGTTTGTTTATTTGTTTGTGTCTTTTGGCTTTTCCCGGTTAGGGGTCGCCAGAGCGGAACTCCGGTCTGCTAATGATTGGCAGTAGAGTTTTACGTGCTGGCTTGCCGGGCCTAACGCACAACCTTCAACGAAGGAATGCCCATTCAAGCATGTCGCCACACAGAAGACGCTCTAATTGTGAATCGAATGGGCAACGTCTAACTGAGAGGCGACAACACTACCACAGCACCACCACCACCGCGGTCAGCAATTTCTTGTTAAGGTAAGTGTTTCAGAACACAAGTCAAATTTTCCACTTTTAGTAAATGAATAAGATAATAATAGGGCCAAAACATACATTTACGTCTAGTGGAGTCCAGCTTATTAACCCAGATACATTATCCAAGACATGCATGCCACTGTGTTTTCTAATCGTAGAGTGCCAAAGCATTGTTATTTTTGCCAGGAGAAATATACTCCTTTCCCATAATTTCCTGATAAATTGGTACTTGAAAAGAGACATCTTTCTGCATTTTGCTATGCTATTTCTGAATAGGACTTTTGTGAGTTTGCAATGAGACTTTTTTCTTTCCTAACAAATTCATTTATTTATACAGATTTTAAATGGAATTAAGAAAACAGCATGAAGTTACTAGGACTAATATTACAATAATGGAAGGATATCCTTGTATTTTATATCCCTGCACTGTGAAAGATCACAAGCTAGCAAGATGATGAAGTATTACGCTAACCACACCTTCTTTTGAAAAAAATTATCCACATACATATATATATTTTTTTAATTAGGACAAAGCAAAAGTTAAACTGTGTGTATAAAAGAAAAACAGTGATGAAAAGTGTCAGATCGTTTTCTTTATTGCTTAAACAATCTGCGGTAATACATTTTAAAAGTTCTTTCTGAAGAAAATTTCCTTTCATTAAGGACTGGGATTTAAAGCGTAGCGAACCAGTATTATTTGAGTTTCCTGCACTGGGTAGCTCTGAGTTAAAAAGATGCTTATTACTCATTACCTTAGAATTACCCGTACTCTTCACATAGCCAGTACACGAGCTTATTAGCACTTTGCTATGCTGTATTTGTCTATGAATCCCGACCCCCTTGTGTTATTAAACTTCCCAAGGTACCCATTGTTTAAAATTTATAAAAATCAAAAAAAAAAAAAAAACAAACAGACCCCACAGTAGTAAGCCGATCGATACACTGTAAGCAATCGGCTTATTACAGTTAGATCTACATCCCCCTGCTCCGCTCCATCATTTATTAGAAGAAAAAAAAAAGATGTTCCTTTTTCTGGCACCCTAAGTAGATTGCCAGATACATGACACACACACACCCTTCTCTCATACTCACAGACAAGCAGACATTCTGCTTTCATACACACACACACACACACACACACACACACACACACACACACACACACACACACACACACACACACACACAGGTTTCACGGACACAACCTGCTCTGCATGCACACAGACGTACATACTGCTTTCAGGCACGCATTCACTCACACACATGCAGACAGAAATACTTCTCAAACACATACATGCACACACTACAACAGGATAGTCGGAGACCAACAAACTGGATCACAAAACCTGTAAATAACTTAAAATACATTTGCAGCAACATGATAATGCAGAAGCAGAGAACAAAAGGAAAATAATTTTTTATACTTTTGTGCATAATTGTGGGAAGATAGTTTTATGCAGTCTAGGTAATAACTTAATGAAACAAATATAGGATATTCTGTGTGTGCTCAACGGACTTTGGCTGCTGTCTTGCTGGAAAAATGCCTTGATACAATGATGTTTTTGCTCCAGATGGAAATAGGGGACAGAATACAGTTCTACAAGAAGTTTTACAGTAGTTTATGGTAGCAGATAAGTGGGCCAGGCTACATAATGGTGATGTCACATTGTGGGAGGATCAAGATGAGAGAAGACTACTGACCTGATTGTGTCAAAGGTACGGCAGGAAGGTAGAGACCAACTCCACCTGAAGGAATGCGATACCAAAGGATGGGGGATGGGCTTTCCTGCCCTATGCTACGGAAAGGCAGAAATGTAGAACTGACAAACTTCTTTTTGTGTTCTGCTAACTTCTGATTGCTGGGATGAGTTTACAGGGAAAGAAAAATACTTGGGGTTGAGTTAAATTGTAGTTGAGCCTGGAGTTTTCCTTTAATTTCACTGTTGGTTGTTAGAAAGGGATAGGTTTTAGACAGGCAATCTCTAGCCACCCCAAGAAGTCTAGACAGCTATAAATTTGCACAGAATGGAGAGGAACATCCTGAGCATATCTAAACAATCCTAAATTGGCTTGTGATTTACTGTGGGGTTGACTGGTAAGAGAAGTTTTAATTGAATTTCTCTTGTATTTATCACTGTTTGTAGGTAGGAAGGGACTTCTTGTTAAGAAGATTTACTTTGATTCATATTTTGTTTTACATTCAAGTTCACTGTTGGTTGTTAGAAAGGGAACGTTTTATACAGGCAGGCTGTTGCCACCCCAAGGGGCCTAAACAGCTATAAATTTACACAGACTGCAGAGAGGAAAATCCTGAGCATATCTAAACAATCCTATCTTGGTTTGTGATTTATCTTTATTCTTAAAAAGAAGTGCTACTGTGAGCGAAAAAGGAATCACAACTTTTGTCTGGCTTGTAGATCTTGTATGGTTAGAACAACATTACCGTACTTAATTGTTTACTTGGATATTGCTGGGCTAATTTTTTTTTTTTGTCGTAGAAGTTGATTTACGTTGTCTTTGAATTCTGTGGTTACTGATTTTGATTCTTTTCCTTTGCAATATTTATTCATCAGAAGCTGAATATGGATTCCTTAAATGAGTGCAATTAATGATTTGCTAAAGCACAAATATCTTGTACAATGTAATAAATGCTATGCATAAACAGTGGTGATCTGTGTTCCTCGTGTCAAAAAGTGGATGATTTGCTTACCTTTGTTAGAAGTAAATCTAGACTTAATGGTGATGATTGCACTTGTGCAATTGGCATAGCTTGGAGAACTGTTTTATTTATTAATGACTGGACTGATGAATTAAATAATATTAGGCGTAGAACAAATAGAACACATTTAGGAAATAATACATCTATTTTCTGCAAAGGTCATTCAGCACATATGAAACAAGATGATGCCCCTGATAACTTTGGAATTCTGGATGCAAGTATTCAGCAATCTGAGGATCCAGTTTGTTTAGAAGGGAACAAAAAACAAAGAAAGGAAGAAGTTCACAACAAATAAGGCAGAAAAAGAAACTGATTAATGACTGTAAAGGAAAAAGAACATGTAGTAAAAAGGACACTGCTTTGTTATTGTTACACACATGTTACAGGGAAGAATATTTTTCTATCAAAAAACCCTCAGTCTACAGAAAAAGGCATAATTTTTCCAATGGAGAAGATAGAAAAAAGAAGCAAGGAGGAGGTTAAAAGGAAAAAATCAAAATTGAACGTGGAAGGATTGAAGAACATTACTGTAAGAAAAAAGAAGAGAAAGACAGATATTGACTACATGGCCCAAGCTGGGGATTTACAATACCAGCTGGGTGAGAATTTAATACACAATGAAAACAGTGGGATTAATGACTAATGGTGATGAAGATCTATCCTTCGTAATGATTGATAGAGCAGATATTACTGTATTCAAAGTTGAAGATTCTTCAGAGCTGGACAGCAAAGATTATTGTAATTGGAGATTCATTTATTAGAGGAACCAGTACTTATATTTGCAGAGACGATAATGAACATTGAATAGTGTTATGCTTGCTAGGAACAAAAACAGAAGATGTGAGCCAAGCTTTGGAATGCCTTAATGTAAGGAAGTACAGCTCTGTTTTTATTCATGTTGGTAGAAATGATGTCACCTGCAAGGATTCTCTGTCAGTAAGGAAGTGACAGCCCTCTTAGATAGCATAACTAGTACTGCTGTTAGGACATATTTTTCACTAATCACTTAGAGAAAGGATAGTCAGGTCACTGTGAAAGAAAAGATTTTTGGGGTAAATACCTACATGGAAAAAATGTCCTGTTTTTAAAAAATGGAAATGTATAGAGCATCCAAGTCTAGTTTTGGAAAGCCAGGTAGAAGGCAGGTAGGCAAAACATGACCACGAACACTTCTCCTTAGGGCAACCAAATCCTTTATTGTTAAAACAACAAGATAAGTGCTTTTGTCTCAATTTTTGACAATCAAAGAGACTTCATCAGATAAAGCTAGAAAAAAACAAAACTAGATTTAAAAACAAGAACCAAGACCCAGATTACATAATTTCCTGCTAACAGGATTAACCATTTTTAAAGTGACAATATTAAAATAGAGTGCCGAGACCAAAACAGTACCATACCAGTTATAAAAGCATAAAACAAGAACTTCATCTCCTATAATATAATCGCTACCTTATAAAGTATATAGAATACATATACTAAAAATGATGAATGCACATAAAATGTATGAGCAAGTAATTGAATAAATATATATGTGGTTAAACGGAAATAGGCAAAACCAAGCTAAATAAATATAGTAAAAAGATATATGTATTAAATCAGAGTAATGTAATCCCATACTATAAATGCATAATAATACCCTAAAAATGCATATGAAAATATATAAAAATGCAATACATATGAAATAAATATGAATAAAATTGTAAAAATAGGAAAAAAATATATATATATATGACCCATGAATGCAAATACATCATAAATATTCAAATATTAGTGTCCAAAAATTAGTGTCTACTCAACGCTTTTATCTTTAGTAGACTACTAATTGACACATTTTCATTCAAACCTGGCCAATATATTGAATTAAGATGAAGCTGCCAAGATAATTCATTTTTTTTCAAGCAAATATGGCTAGTACTGGTGTTAGGACATATTTTTCACAAATCACCCAGAGAAAGGATAGTCAGGTTACTGTGAATGAAAAGATTTTAGGGGTAAATACCTACATGGAAAAAATGTCATGTTTTTAAAAAAATGGAAATGTATAGAGCATCCAAGAATAGTTTTGGGCACATGTGTTCAGACAGGATGGTGTGCATTTGTCATGATCAGGGAAGAGAATTTGTGCAGCAGATATTTTGCAGTAGTTGACAAACAGTAGACAGGATTTTTGCCAGGTCAAAAATTTAACAGTTCACAGATATCAATATTTGATGTATCTTTGATGGATGTTAATGCTAGGAATATTATTTTTCATTGGAAAATGTTCTACTTTCCCACAAGATTGATGTTATTGTTTGTGAAACATGGTTAAAGAACAATGACTGGAAACTAGTTATGTCAGGGTATAAATGTTTGCACTGTAACACATTGTAACAAAAAACAGGTGGAGGTGTTATGATAGGGATTAAAGATGGTTATGAGACCTGTGTTTATTGCATGTTTAGAAGCATGCATGATTATTGCATGTTCAATGATCACACCAATACCATAGACTGTGTAACTGTGATAAAGACAACCCTGGAACATGTAACAATTGTTGGAGTTTATAGGCCACCAAAGTCAAGTGCAGATGACCTAGAGGAATTCATACATTTTTTGCATGAAACACAGGGGGGGAGAATAATATTAGCTGGGGGCTTCAATTTACCAGAAACAGACTGGAATAATGATTCAACAACATTAGTAAGGAAATTATTCACAACACATATTCAGGAACAACAGATACTTCAGATTGTTAAAAAATCTACCAGGTGACGGAACATACTAGGCATTGTTTGTGTTCCCAAAGAAATTACTGTAACTTCAAGTCATTTACCACCACTGATGTGCAGTGATCATGGGGTTATAAAGGTTAATTTGTTGCTAGATAATTCTGCTAAACTGAAATCTAAGCCAATGCACAGAAGGTTAATTACAGATTATATGGAAGCAAAACAGTCACTATGTAAAACTAATTGGAGTGAGGTGTGCAGTGGAAAACTGCAGCTGGAATGTGGAAAGTTTTGAAAGAGAAATTGAGTGGAAAAAAATCAAAAAAAAGTTTAACATCAGGATGTAGGCATACAACATCAGGGGGATATATTACCATTAGAACAAGATATCTGATTAAGGTGAGAGACAAAAAAAAATAAGAAATTTAAGAGAGGTCGAACTACAACTTTGAAAACTAAGATAAACAACCTGGACAAACAGATTAAGCATAGTATGAGACAAGATCAAGAAAAAATTGAAGAAAATTTATATAAAGATATTGAACATAATAGGAAACCTTTTTATAGATACATAAGATGTGGCAGGAATAAAGATACACACATTGACTGTACAGATTTTAAAATTTATTCTCAGGCACAACAGATTATAGATATATTTGCAAAATCTTACACAAAACAGTTTGGCTCCACAAAAGGGGTGATAAGTTGTCCTAGTGACATCCAGGTAACCCCAGATACTAGAATCAAATTAGAGTATATTTAGAAAGAACTGCGCAAACTGGATTCAACCAAAGCAGAGAGTGGAGACGGAATTAGTAACAATGACATGAGAACACTTCAGCAAGAATTTACAGTACCATTATATCTATTATTCACTAGGTTGTATAAATATGGGGAGATTCCTCAGGATTGGAAACATGCACTTATTAAACCTGTCTTTAAGAGAAAGGGGAGTAGGACAAACCCAGAGTCATTTAGACCCTTATGTTTACTTTCATGGTGTGGAAAAATAATGGAGAAGGTAATATTGGATAAGTTATTGTCAGAACTAGATAGGTTGGGACTTGAAACCATGTATCAGCATGCATATGTTGAAAACAGATCTTTGCCACTTGTAACATGATGTTCTATAACAATATAATAGCTATGAATGACAAATTGTGCTGTGATGTAATTTATATAGACTTCAGCATTTGACAGGGTCATACACAAAACACTAATCAATAAATTAGTATGACTAGGTACTGATGTACTTTTGATAAGATGATAAGATGGATAACTACATGTCTACAAGTAGGACATGGCAAGTATGATACAGCAAACTGGACAAGTGAAATCTTTAGTTACAGTCAGAGTGTTACAGTGCCCTGTCCTAGGCCCTTACTTATTTAGATTGTATCTTTCAGACCTAACTTTTTCATCTGAGGTGTTCCACAGTCACTACGCTGACACGGCCGGTCTTAGGCATAGGCAGACTCCAAATCTAAGAGTGAATCAGACACTGTTCCCATACCAGAATGTGTTCAAAATTCTGATTCCATTCCAGAAAATGTTCCGAACATTCCACAGGTCATTTTGCAGAGACAGTTACAGATGCTAAATCTAATTCCCAGTTTTATTTCACACGATATGGACGAGTATCTAAGCCAAGTGTGAAATATGTGGACTTCATTGTGTGTGTGTATTTATATATATATATATATATATATATATATATATATATATGTTTAGTATAGCATAATGCATGACAAAGAATTACTTGTGATTTCTGCATGCTAAATAGACTCATAGCATTGTATGATCGATTTCTCAAAGAGGGAGAATGTAGATCAGAATACAAGTGATGTGTGCTGTATCTTTAAGAAGTATGTCAAGGCTGTATGTACACGTATAAATTCCAGACGTGCAATCCCTAGTGCCTTGTTGAGAGAGCATATATGATTGCAGTTGTTAGCTTGTATACAAGTTACTTAAGTTAAAGTCAGTAAACTTCTATAGTGATGTTTTTGTATAAAATAAAGCCGTTTGAATAGAACCCACGAAGACTCTTCTATTGTGTCCAAAACAGGAGAGCGACGCAAGGGTTGCAAAAAAATGCTCAGCCATGGCTGTCAAAGGTTTGGTTTTGGAACTTCGGATTGTCACAGTAGGTCTAAAAGGTGGATTGATTAGGCGTTTGTGTGTTTTAGGTGTACCAGAGATTATGGGCAGTCTAGTATTCTTAACTGTTAGAAAGTCAAATTATTTGAATCTTAATCATCGAACTATTTGAATCTAAAACATCAAACTATTTGAAACTGAAAGCCTTTATTTAATTTAACCATTAAGTTATCAATAGCCTTGTATTTACGCTTGACAAGACTGTGACTGACCCTTTAATATTGCTGTACATTGGCTAACATCTTGTAGTGGACTCTACACGTCTCATCACGCCAGTACTACTACCCTTATGAAAATTATTACTCTGAAAGTTTTATTAGCTAGTCCTTGTAAAGCTCATTTCATTTTTATTTAAATGTTATAAAACGTCCTACTGTGAAAATTTGTAGTACTAAAATGTTTTATATAAAGCCCATTTCACATAATTTTGAAAAGTATTGGAGGTAAAATTATTATATGGATTAAATGTAGTGGGGTTCTTTTAAAGTCTGTGAATCACAAAGCATTGACCATCAAAAAAGTTGAGATGACACAAGGCACTCCAGTGGGGTAATGTATACTTTAAAGAAAGGGGTTCGCTATTAAAAAAAAAAAAAAAAAAGCATTGGTAAGGAATATAACTCTGATTTAATTAAAGAGTGATCACAAATGTATTAGAGAGTAAACAAAGAACTTGTGTAGGTGCTTGTTAAATATAATGACATACAGAAGGAACAGCTATTAAGTGAACCTGAAGCCTTACAGCTTAAGTGCTGCTCTACAGCCATTCCTGGTGATAAACTAGACAGTGAGTTTGAGGCAGCCAACAAAAAAGATAAAAGCTTTTAGTGTTGAAAACAAAAAATTCTTAAGGGATATGAAAATGAAGGCAAATCTTACATACGTGGATGTGGTGAAGTCCAGCTGCAACACTGGAAAGGCCCACAAAAAACAATCAGAATTACTCACTGGGTCCTCATCAACATCGTTAACTTTGAATGGAGAGGTATAAAATTTAACTAAAACTTTGAGCTTATCAAATACGTTAGTATAGTTTGTATTAGTGTGTCTGCTGTCCTGTTCTGAGTGAGCCTCCATGGTGTCATTAGTCTCTTCTAGTGTGACTCCTTCATTTGTCATACCCTGGTGTGTGCAAATAAATGAAACAGATGAAACTTAAGTCCTAGTAGCTTAAATCATAAATGACTAAAATGAAGAGCTACCAACATGTAATGTAAAATTCAACACACAAAAATAGAATGCAACAGATGGTAAGGGAACACAACACTTTTAATAAATATGAGCACTTTCTTTATACAGATGTAATAAGAACTTCAGCAAACAGTGATGCAATACCCACACACAAATTATTTATCTTTAAGAAAGGTCAGATAAGTAAATTTGCCCAGTCCTGTTTGTCTCACAATGCACTGAATTTAGATTTAAGAAGTACACTAATTTAAAGGCTGCCATTTAAACCAGGATGGCAAAAAGAACTGAATCTGAACTGAAAAATTAATTCATGCCTGTCAAGGACTGCTACAAAATCACTCCTCTTATATAACCTTCAGTTTTTTTGTAAAACAGAAAAACCCAAACTACTTAATGACTGGAATAATTGCTGAACACACGAGAGCTATAAAGAAGGGAGATGCCAAGAATGCCTACATTACGAAGACTTTAACAATTTTTGTGTTAGAGAAGATTAAAGGTGATGTAAGTAGCAAGCAAAAGTAAAAAAACTTCCAGTGACGAAGGCGGTTGTAGCAAAATGAATTTAGTGTTTCAAACACAAGGTTCTTCGTCAGACTGAATACAAAAACATCATTGTAATCAAAAATTTAAACAGTTATACAGCCAATAAAAACATTAGAACAGTTATTTATGCAAATCTCTAGATTTCAAGACCCTGTCATTTAACCCTGATTTCCTATCAGCACAAAACTTACAAATCTAATTCCCTCTCTTCCGTAAAATTTATAAAGTCACCACGTCTTAGCACCTTGGTCATTGGAACTTTTTTTTTACTTTTGCTTGGAATTTTGGTGTTTTAGAAGGCTCCAATTGTCTATCCTGCTGGAGGTATTTTTTTCTTTTCTGTGATGTAAGTAGGGCTGATTTTGAAGCAGTCCTTGATAGGCATGAATTGATTTCACATGTAGCTTGTTGTTATTTTTTTTTGTATTACAATCAAATTTATTCAAACTATAAGAACATATTATTTTGCATAATATTTAAGCCATTATAAATGGTGTCTTTGTACTATAATTATCAATTAGTCAAACACCCAAAAAGCAGTGTTATTAGACTCTCCAGAACATAAGGGAAGGTATGCATTATTAAGAATTGATTGTTGATATGCCAAGTCCAATAGGTATAGATATGCAGACCACTTTTTATTACAAGTTTCACTGTCAATGTCTATAGTTCACTTCTTCACTTGACAGGTTAATGTGGAATTTCTTTAACAAATCATAAGTAATGTTTTTCCATCACTGAAAAATGAGAGACAGCATGTTTAAGGATACACAGCAGATCAATAAGTAATGCATTGTCTGTATTTGATCCATGTAAGTACAACATTTAGTAGCCAGAAAGATGCTTCAGCAGTTTCTGGTATCCTTGTCTATGATAGCATATTTATGTTATTAATCAGCATAGACCAGAATGATGTTATTAATTAGTATAGACCAGAGTAATGTTGTAAATCAGTGTAGACCAGAGTTTACCCACTTTGGGGTAGGTCTGTACAAGGTGGCTGCAATCTGCATTGCATGTCCAGCACTGGGAAGTAGAACCCGGATTCCACGTAATTGAATTGGAGTGACATGCCAGCACTGTATTAGCTTACCATATGTATACCAGGCTAGCAGCAAAATTAGTCTTGCATTCATAAAATCTAAATGATACTGCCACTGTGTCTCTGTCAAACATTTCCTAGAGTATGTCTCCCACCTGTGTGTTAGCTTGGGAAAATAGGCCTTTGAGTGTTTTAGCACCAACTGATTTATGCTGTTTATTTGCAAACTGGAGATTATAAACACTCTGCCATTATTTCTTACAGCAGGCAAGACCTATGTGTAGGTACTGTTAGACTTGTATCTTAATCTGTGGGTATTGAGCAAGTAAAGTTTCCAAAAATGCACACTGATCAGCTTCTAGATGCCATATATTCCAAAAACATACCCCTGCATTTGTTCAGTCTGCCCATAATATGGGTTTATTATCAGTCAGGAGATGTGGATTATTCCAAATAGGGAGTATACAGAACATGCTTACCCATGCATGTTGGACTCCAAACATTAATTTCTAATCACAGGTATAACCCTGTAGGGTCATATGTTTTGTATGAATGTTTCTTCAAGCTGATTGGGGGTTTGTTGCTTGCTAATCTTGTTTCTCTGGAGGTCCAAATGGGGGGTATACAAGATCTTTCATTTTCATAGAAACATCCAGCAGTTGCCACCCCCCCCCCCCCATATGCCTGCAGATTCGTTAGGCCAAATCTAAAATTAAATCTAGAAATCCTTAATGTTTCTCTGCTTACTCTTGGGGGGGGGGGTTGCCGTCCCTTAGAAAATTGCCAGTTAAACCCTGGCATTGTTTGTTAAAGTCAGAAAAATTGCATGTGGGAAATGGTGAAAAATATAGAGCACTTTGGGAAGTATGTACAACTTTACCACTTGTAACATGCTAATGAAATGAAAGTTCAATTATGAGTTGTGATATTTTATCCTTAAGTAAATTCCATTTTTTTTTCACTTCCATTCTGTTCAGCTCATACAAGTCACAGTACACATCAGTGTTTTGCTCTAAGTATTCTAAATTTGCTAGAATTCCTCACCAGAGGCCTAAGTTATATCAGTGTTCTTGTTTAAGATAATAAAAATGTGTTGTACTACATAAGGGAGTAACAGTGAAAAGGGGTATGTATGATCAACATTGCTACTGTATTGAGACAATCTGTAGTTATGCAAACTTATTCATAGGTTCATACTAGGCTACCTTGCTCTTTCAGGCTATTGTAAGCCTAGCCAGTTACCCCATGTGAGAATCAAACCCTGCACCTTGTGTTTGTAAGGAAAGCACCTTAACCATTAAGCCAATCTTCCACCCTATGAAACAAAACAGTAATGTAAATGCTAACAGTTACAATGTATTTACTACATTTTGTAGGTAGCTGAACATAATGTGAATAAAAACTCTAAACTTGGATAAGTAGGCTACTAAATGAAAAATAAAATGCTTTAGAATTACATGTACAAGGGAGTTCTAGTCCCTTATGATGTGTGGTTGTTTAATATGAAACTCCAGATGTTAAATATTCCCAAATGCAGAAGAATGTCAAAAGCTCAAGGTGAAATATTTTCCCGTCCTCTTCACAGCTGATCCAATAACTGTTTTATTAATGCAGCAGTTCGGCATTCTCTTAATGTCAGATGAGTGCTGTAATGCAGGGAACCATCACTTTACAACAAAGTCTTTAAATTAGATTGGTGATATAATCGGAGATCAGAATGTCATAGCAGCTATACTTAACGTAGCTAAACAGCTGACCAAAGCAAGGAGAAGCTAACCTGGTCATTTAATCGACTCAGATCAAAGTAAAAACCAAAGCAAGGAGAAGCTGACCTGGTCATTTAATCGACTCAGATCAAAGTAAAAACCAAAGCAAGGAGAAGCTAACCTGGTCAGTTAATCAACTCAGATCAAATTAAAAAGAGTTCAAGCAAGCTGTGGATTAAAATCGGGAAGCAGGAAGCACACAGGCAAAATGGTGAGGAATCTGATCAGATCTCTGATCATCACAAATTTTCAAATTGTTTGAGATGTGGATGTAAAGAAAGTAGCCTCAAAAGTGCAATAAAACGAAGCTCAACAGATGAATTTTGGTATCCATGTTGCAAACATATAAGAATTGTCATGAGAGACACGCAGTCATAATTATTTCTGGTGCATTTGGTTTCATCATTTCAACGTACTAACAGTTGAAGAAAAAAAAAAGTCTAGGTGAAATGCACTTTTGAGGAGCCAACAGCTTTAAAAGTTGTTAAATGTTTTGCTTTGCCAACTTTTTGTTTAAATGTGATGCAGTAAATTGAAGTATCTAACAGCTTTTAAAGCAGTTTTAGCTTCAGCCATGGTTATATCTTGGCCATCACTGGGCAGAGACATGTTCTACCATGAGAAAAGAGCTTAACAGTTGTCAGACTTGCATAACAAAAAGCTTAAGCACCTTTCTGATGTTGGAGAAGTGCTTAATAAGCTTGAAGGTCATGGAGTCCCCTGACTATGCTCTGAAACTGCAAAAAGTCTAAACTTAAATGTTTCCTTAACGTGAGATATGATCTTAACAGCACCCTGGGTGATTAAAATCTTTGTCATGTGCTAGAGACTAACAGCAGATAATACTGACTGGCAAAGAATGGTGGCAGAAGGTAAAGCAGCAGTAAGAAGCTGTTTGACACTATTTTGCTACACATACAAACACAAAATGTAGTAGAATGAAGTGTCTAACAGCTTTTAAAGTCATTAATACTACACAGTAGAGTAGCAAGGGTGGGGTGAACGAGGGAACTGTCCTGGGTGCAGAGCATTGGGGGGCATGATTGGCCATTTTATCCCGATTACTCTGTAGCGCATACCGGCTTTTAAAAGCTAGTATTGCATTTATAGTCAAACATGAGTGCTGCAGCATTCTCTGTGTAGTCTAAACTGTATGAAATACTTGCTATATTTGTAGCAAGCTGTTTGATGCAGTTGAAAATAAAAAAAAAATAGTTTCTTTTTTTCATTAAAAGCTGAGCACTGTAGCACTCTGTGTATGGTATAAACTGTTTGCTACAGTGTAAAAAAATATATTTTATTTCTTTTTTATCTATAATCTGACGAAAGAGGGTTGGAGGCAGGGTACAGAAACAGAACCTAATTGGCTCCTGCATTTCAGGAGCCCCCAGGTACCTGATTGGATCATCATCATCAGCCCCCTTTCTTCCATTTTCTACATGGGGTTGGGGTATTGTGTTAACTGTCACCATCTCTCTCAATTCACTGATGCACTCCTGCCTGATTGTTGTAGATCTTCTGTTACACAATCTCTTCACCTCTTTGCTGGGTGTCCTCATTTTCTCTTAACCAAGTCATATTCACCAGGTTGTCTTCTGCTTTTGTGCACATGTGTTTGAGCCACTGTAATCCGTTATCGTTGATCTTTTCTACAGTTGGAGCTACTTTGGCTTCTGCTCTTATGTCCTCATTTCTTTGTCTGTCCCACAGTGTGCATCCTACCACCCTTCTCAGGCACTTCATTTCCATCAACTCTACCTTGCTCATGTTCTCTGCCTTTACTGCCCAGGTTTCTGTACCATGCAGTAGTGCTGGTTGCACCACTGTCTTGTACATCTTACCTTTCAGCTTCTTTGACATTCTTCTGTCATTCACTACAACTGACACTCTGTGCCCATTGGCTGCAGTCCATCTGATTCTAGCTTTGACCTCTTCATTCAGACTTCCCTTCTTGGCAACCACGCCTCCCAGATAACTTGAAGTTATTAACCTGTTCCACTGTCTTCCCCTTCTATCTCAGTTTTCAGCTTCTTCTAATTTCCCCAATTTGCTGCCATTACCACTGTATTATCTGTGCTTAGTTTCAACCCATGCACCTTTAGTTTTGCATTCCGTTCCCCTATCCTTTCCTGAAGTTTTTGCTGAGAGTCTGCATGTAATGCCATATCATCCGTATACAGCAACTTTGTTGATCTGTCCCCTCCAACCTGTTTGCTAATGTAATCCATCACCAGTGTGAACAGCAGTAGGCTAAGAGCTGAATCCTGTTGCACACCCACTGGGAACTCCTGTGTGAGATGAAACAATATTCATACTTGAGTCATTGGGTCCTTGTACATTGCTGCATTAATTCTATCAATGTTTCTGCAATGGAGGACAGCCACTGTCATCCCTCTACACAAAGGTGTAGCGTTCACTGACCCAGGCAATTATAGGCCTATCAGCCTAACTAGCGTGATCTGCAAAGCCATGGAACACATTATCGTGGAACTTATAAACAAGGACATTGGCAACCTCCAAATGCTTGACCCCATACAGTTTGGTTTTGTCAAAGAGAGATCATGCCTGTTCAACTTGGTCGACTTATTTGAAACGGTCACCAAAGCCATGGACGAGGGGAAGATGGTGCACACCACCTACCTTCACCTAGCCAAAGTGTTTGACACCTGTCCCCACTCAGGCATAATAGATAAACTCTCCCAGCTAGGCATCAACCCGTATGTTACCAGATGGGTAGTTAACTGGCTCACTGATAGAACCCACTTAGTCAAAATAGGGGAAGCCACCTCTAGTAGGAGACCTGTAATGAGCGATGTTCCCCAAGCATCGGTCTTGGGGCCTCTACTGTTTAGGATATACTTTTCTGAGGTGCATGGCAAAGCCAGTGGTCTGTGGCTGACCAAGTTTGTAGACGACTGCATGCTGGGTGCTGTCTTAAATTCCCTTCACGATGTGAACATCCTCCAAGAGGGCCTTTCCCAAACTAATGACTGATGCCAGAAGCATGGCCTCAAACTGAATCCCAATAAATGCATTATTATCCCCTTTGGGGAAAATAAAGTCCCCACTAATTACCACATTGATTGCCATGAGGGACTTGAGCACCCAGGTTGATAGCAACCTGACTTTTGACTACCACATAGCCTCCGTTGTACAGAAGGCTTTCTTCATGGCCCAAGTCATAAGGTTATTTCATCCAGGAACAAGGAGTTCATAACATCCCTGTACTCCTCCCTTATCAGGCCCATTATCGAGTACAATGCCCCCTTCGGCAGGTACCTTGCCAAGCACATGCAGCAGCTGAAGTGACCACAGAGGTTCCTGACCAGGAAAATCCAGGGTCTCAAACACTTATCTTATACAGAAAGGCTAAAAGCCCTGTCCCTCTCCTCAGTCTTACAGATTGCTCAGAGGTGACCTGTGTCTGGCATAGAAGAACATCTCAGACCCAGCCTTGATGGAGTTGCTGCATATCTGTAAGTCAAGCTCCTCTCACGCAAACTGCAAGCAAGGCCTCAGTGTGGTCTGTGATATTAATAGAACTTGTTGGAAGGATAGATTTGTGTCCCAAAGACCTCCCCATCTATGCAATAGACTTCCTCTCCATGTCAAGCAGAGTACCTCTCTAGCCCTCTTTAAGAAGAACCAGGATGACTGGATGGGAAACAGAAAATACACCCCCTGAGATCCCACCTGTGTTCCTGATGGACAGAGGAAACAGATCCTGACTTTGGGGGAACATGGGCAAAATTCTTGGCTAGGCTTACAAGGGCCTCCGGGCCATTAGCCTAGTATCATCCTATGAATTTCAAACCACAGTACTGCCAAAAATTGGCTTTCTTGGGACCTTGTCATATGTTTTCTCCAAGTCTAGGAATGTCCAGTTGGACTCTGTCCTCATCTCTAGCTTCTTCTCACGTATCTGTCTCACTTCAAACATCCGGTCAGTTGTGCTGCGTCCTGGTATGAATCTGAACTACTCATCTCCCATCTTGCATTCTACTCCTGCGTGTATCCATTCATCAGTCACCCTCTCCAGAACTTTCAAGCAATGTGACAGGAGTTTGATGCCTTTGTACTGTCCACAATTGTGTATGTCCCCTTTGTTCTTGTACACTGGAGAGAAAGGCTTATCCCAGATGTCTGAAGAATAAGCATGCTCATGCCAAACTGCTGTGAATACTCTCAGGACCATTTCTCCCCTGTCTCACCCAGCATCTTTATCACATCTGCTGTGACTCATCTGAGCCTGCTGCTTTGCCTGACTTCATTTTCCTTAGTGCCCTTGTTACTTCTTCTTGGGTGGGCTCATCTTCGTCTCTCATTGTAGGCTGTGTCTGGGGCAGTACTGTTTCTGCTGGAAATGCTCTCTCCATCTGTCTGTGGTGTCCTGTGGACTGGTGAGCAGGTTGATACTGGCAACCCTTATGAAGGGTTTCTGACTATCTTCTTTTTCTCTGTCCTTGCCTTGAAAGCTGATAAAGTTTCTTTGTGCCACCTACTGAGTAACTTTCCAAAAGCTGGTAGAGTGCCTCCAATACCCTGTTCTGTGCTATTGCAACCCCTTTCTTAGCTTTTTTGTTAGTCAACCATATTCCTTCCTAGCTTGGTTGGTCTTTTCTGACTCCCACTTTTTCTTGCAATCCTTTTTTCTTTTGATGACTTCCTGGAATTCTACATTCCACCATCAGCTTTCCTTATGTACCTTATTTCCATAGCTGGCTCGGCCACATATCTGTTCTGTAGTCCTTGCACATGCTGTTTTTAGGCGCTGCCATTCTTCTTCAACTCCACTTATTTACTCCTCTTCTTGGGGTGCTAATGCCCTGAGTAATTCCTTGAACTGCTGTACTTTCTCTTCAGTCAACTTCCAGGTCGTCAGCCTGGTCTCTGTTGACCTTAGAGCCTTCTCTGACCACTGCTTGCAGCTGATTGTGGCAACCAGTGGTTTATGCTGTGGGCCGACTGTTTCACTGGGAATGACTTTGCAATCATTAATTCTACCCCAGTGCTCTTTTCTTACTAGGAGGAAGTCAACGGGAGTTGCATGTTGGTCACTTTATGTACATGCTCTTGTGACTGTCTCTCATTGTCTCATGTCTCATCTGTTGGCTACTATCAAGCCATTTGCCAGATAGAAGTCTAGAATGGCCTCTCCTCCTTTGTTCCTGTTACCCCACCCACATGGACCCAGACAGTGCTAATATCTGTCTGTCCCAATATGTGCATTCCAGTCCCCCATTATCAACACCAATTCATGTTGTCCTGCTTTATCTAGTAGGTCCTACACCTGTTGTCTGAATGCACTCTTTTCCTCACTATCACAACCCTGCTGTGGGGCATAGGCTGAGATTATGAATACTGTACTATCATTACACTAAAATATGACTGCCATGAATCTGTCATTAATTCTGATGATATCCCTTACTGCCTTCTGAAGACTTTTTCTCACTACAGTTCCCACACCATTTCTAGCCTGTCCTTGTCCAGAGTCATAGACTCAGATCCCAAGCCAAGTGGCTTCCCTGCACTGCCATTCCATCTTGTATGTTGGATACATAGGATGTCCACCCTCCTCCGTATCATCATCATGTCAACCCCTTCCAAGCTGTCTTCTGTCAGTGAACCTACATTAAGTGTAGCAATTCTCAGTTCGTGTTTTGCAGGTTGATTGTTTTATGTCCAGAGTTATTCCCGATAACCCAGGCTGGGCAACAAGATACTGGCCGTCCAGTAGCTTACTGACTCAGGGCTGCTAGGCTTTATGAAAGGCACATACTGCCCTCCCACCATTAACATGGGTCCCTGTTGTAGGTCGGAGTAAGCTGGGTCCTCAGCCCACTTGTCACTGGCCAATACCCATGCCCATTTGTTGATATTGGTCAACATGATCAAATCACCTGGAGCCATATTTTACACTGTCAAGTGGCCAGCCCTGCCACGGTACGCAGTATGTGATCCGTGTTCTGCTATCTTGAGGATACTGCTCACCACAGTAGAGTACCAAAGTGATTGGTCTGTACAACTCTTCCCTCTATAGGGCACCATGTACAGATGTACTGCTGCCCACACCTCCATTCATTGGTGAGTTTGACATGGAAACAGCACGTATTCTATCATGGAGGAGCCCCACAGAGAAACAGGGAGAACATGGAAACTCCGAACAGGCACTGGCCAAAAGTCAAGATTGAACCTTTTACCTTGTGCATGGGAGACAAAGACCTTAACCATTATGCCATCTGGTCTGTCAGGTACTTGATTTGAGACTTTTTTTTTAATTGCCTTTCAGATGAGACAATTTTTATTTTGCTCCTCAGTAATGTTGAGGGGTGCCATATTGAAGAATGGCTTTGTGCACTAGATGAGCCGGCTACATCTCTTGTGCTACAGGCCTCCAATATAATAATGTTTGCCTTCCATACCTGTCAACTGTCCCTGATTTTGTAAAAGGTCTGTGAGTTTGCCATGCCCCTCATATTTTTTTATTTTTTTTTCAGTCACTGAAGATAACAGCTAGTCAGTAATGCCAGATATTAGAATTTCATGCTTCTTATTGTTCACAAAATACATGTTGAAGCAGGATCCATCATAAACTTGTATCATGTGTTCTTGACATGGATGCCATTATGAGCAGGCACCAATCATAAACTTGTATCATGTGTTCCTGACATGGATGCCATTATGAGCAGGCACTAATCATAAACTTGTATCATGTGTTACTGACATGGATGCCATTATGAGCAGGCACCAGTCATAAACGTGTATTATGTGTTACTGACATGGATGCCATTATGAGCAGGCACCAATCATAAACTTGTATTATGTGTTACTGACATGGATGCCATTATGAGCAGGCACCAATCATAAACTTGTATCATGTGTTCCTGACATGGATGCCAATAGGCACCAATCATAAACTTGTATCATGTGTTACTGACATGGATGCCATTATGAGCAGGCACCAATCATAAACTTGTATCATGTGTTCCTGACATGGATGCCATTATGAGCAGGCACCAATCATAAACTTGTATCATGTGTTACTGACATGGATGCCATTATGAGCAGGCACCAATCATAAACTTGTATCATGTGTTCCTGACATGGATGCCAAGATTCACCTCCAGATTTTCACTCGAGGTGAATTTCTTGGCAACCACATCTCAAACACATAATAAGCTGGTTATCATTGGAGACTGGATCTTAATCCTAGCTTTCTTCTCATTTCAGAGCATAATTGTGGTTTTCCATGCACTGCATCAATGTTATCCACATGAAAAAGCCTTAAATTAATAGCAGTCAGGCAGAACTTGCATTGCTAACATGGTGGGCAGGTCCAGACTGGTATTTAAATATTCAGTATCTGTGAAGGTATCTTTATTATGGAAGCTAAAGCAAAAAACAGACTGAAACAAGGGAATAGTTAGACCAAGAGCACTTTTAGAGCCTGTAAGTTACTATAAAACCTTCAGAAGGACATCGTGCTGCATCAAGGCTGTCACCTTTCTAGGACAGCAGGATGTAAATTCTATTTATTTGTCTGGGTAACACAATGGCATGAGCATATATAATCTATAACAACACCAGTATGTGTATGCAGATGCACTAAAGGTGACATTTGTTAATATCAGGGTGGAGTTACAGGAATTATTAGAAAGCACCCTTGTGCACAAAGAGGTAATTGCTGAACCATAACTAGGTAGGGCAAAAGGGGCAGCTGTCAGAGGGGTGCAATCTGCAGGTGACAGTGGTATGCAGTGCAGAATGAGCACTCTTTAATGAATGCCATTACTGTATTTGGAGAAGCTCTCTGTGCATGACAGTTTTAATTATGAGCAAAACTACATCTTACATTTGTATGAAGCTGATTTCAATAGTTTCAAAGTCAAAATGTTTTTTTTTTTTTTCCTTTTTGGCCTTTTTTGCTGATCAAGTGGTTGGATTGTGGGAGTCTGGGAGCATAGAAGAACGGGAACGCTGGTTTTGTATCAACATGCATTTTCTAAACAATAAGTATAACATTTTGATGAGTAGTATAACTGACTGACTTAAATCCTCAGTTATTTCCCAGAAGAGGATACAGGGAAAATGCCGATGAAAATCAGGAAGAGTGTTGACAGGTAAGGTAGGTATTGCAGTCTAGCCACTAGATTTTGAGTTTGGAGCACAGCTCTCAACTTCTTTGCTCAAACAAAAAATAATAGGGGAAAACATCTTAAAATTGGTGACAATTTTATGTGGTACTCTAAATTCATGTAAAAAGTTAACAGAACAGCACCAACATCCATTTTCTGAACAACAAGACATATGATAGTCTAATCTGTGTCATTTCTGAGTAACAGTTATTTTCAGTTATTTCCCAGCAGGGAGACAGGACAAAAACACAAGGCAAAACCAGGGCTATTTTACCAAACTGAGAGTTTTATGAATGCTAATGCTTCTTCTTTAGTCACACGTGAAGCACTGAAGTGGTTACTTTGTGGTATTGTAACTGTAACAAGTTACATTTGTAAGTAGCTGCTTGTAACAGTTGTAATTTTTTTTTTTGGTATCAATTTTAATGTAAAGACCATTTTTTGCTCCTCAGTTGCATAGGTAAATCATTGCACTACAGTGTGGGTAAAAGTGTAAAGCACTGTGCAAAGTAAAGAACCCACCTTTTTCAGCCAGAAGCAGTCATTTACTAAATGGTAATCAATTCACTGCAGGCACAAAAGCATATTGCTTGTTTTCATTGTTAAATGTAGTTTGAAGCTACAGTGGGACAACTGAACAGGCTTGTTCTTGTTGAAGAAACATTCATTACTGAAATTTTATGCAACAGTCCATTGTTTGCTACAGTTAGAGATTAATAAAAAGTTTACATGATTTTCTGTCTACATTTGTGCACGGTCATATTCTAACACTCTAACTTATTTTCTTTTAAGTCAACAGGAATGCAGATTTCACCAAGATACACCGTCTGCAGCCATTCCACAGGAAACACCATGACGCTGAACATGACAAAGCTCTCCCAGATAAGATGTTAATGACAAGGAAAGAAACCGTGACGTTTGAAACCAGAAATGATAACTATAAGGAAAGCAGTGATGAGTTTATCAATAATATTGAAATGCATCTGAAAAGTAATGGTGGGAACAGTTTGGTGTTTCGTTGTAGCAGCCAGTCTGATAAATTAATTCACAGTAAAAAACGACAAAATAACTTAATAGAAGAACAGATATGCAGCAGGAAGAGGCTATACAGCTATGCAGCGGATGATGAAGATTTTATAGGTAATAAAAGTTTTGAAGTACATGAAAGTACTCATACAAGACAGAAAACCTTTAAATGCACAACTTCTGACAAGGCATATGTGGAGAAGTCAAGGAAGGACAAATGTCACTTGAACCACATTGACCGAGTAATGCATGACTATACCAAATATAACAAGCATTTTACAAATGAAGGCTTACAAGTACATAACAGCATCAGCATTGGACAGAAATCCTATAAATGCAGTATATGTCAGAAGAGTTTTAAATCTAAATACAATATGATGTGTCATGAGATTATCCACACTGGACAGAGACCTTATAAATGCAACGTTTGTGATAAGAGTTTTAGAAGAAAGAGCTATATGATAATTCATCAGACTATCCACACTGGGCAAAGACCCTATACATGCACCACATGTGATAAGAGTTTTAGACTGAAAAGTAATATGATAAGTCATCATAGTATCCACACTGCACAAAAACCCTATAAATGCAGCTTGTGTGATAAAAGTTTTAGAATGAAGGGTCATATGATAATTCATGAGAATATTCACACTGACCAGGGACCCTATAAATGTGCCACGTGTGACAAGGGTTTTAAAAGTAAGCACAGCCTGACACTGCATCAGTGTATTCACACTGACCACAGACCCTATAAATGTGCCACGTGTGACAAGGGTTTTACAAGTAAGCAGAATCTGACAATGCATCAGAATGTTCATACAGACCAGAAACCCTATAAATGTCCCATGTGTGACAAGGGTTTTACAAGTAAGCATAATGTTCAGGAAGAAAGACACATTTTGGAGAAATATCAATGAAGATCCTCTGTAACTTAAAGATGGTGAATGGATAGAAGTGGTAAAAGAAACAGTAAGAGTTTCAAATGTACAGGACATCTTTATACAAAGATTTAGCCCCAAGTAAGAACTATATATATATGCACAATCCTAACAGACACCAGTGTGGTTAACAGGAAAAATGATACTCCTCCTTAAGAGTGAACCTGCAAGATATCCTAAAAACTGTAGCCTAATAACTTGCCTTCCAACGATGTATAAACTGTACACTGAAATTGATGCTGATGGAGTTTGTCATGTAGAGGAAAACTCGGTCATGGCAATAGAACAGAAGGGTAAAAAACAGAAAGTTATATGGATCAGAGGATTGTTTGTTGTTAAAAGTCATAATAGAGAATTGTAAAAAGAGGAAGAATCTAAGTATGGCATGGATAGACTACAAAAACGCATTTGACAGCATCCCACATTCATGGATAAAGGAATGCTTACAAATGTATAAGATACACCCTACATTGATCAATCAAATTATAGTGACCATGAAACAATGACAAACCACTTTGCAGCTAAGCCATGATAAAGAACAGATTATTATCCCATGGATAAAAATACAAAGGGGGGTATTCCATGGTGACTCTGTCACCGCTGCTGTTTTTGTTCTTTTGTCTTACCCTTACCCCATTAAGCTGTCTACTTAACACATTAGCTCACTTTTACATTTGGCTCCCAGAAAACAACAAAGTTGAAAGATTTCTCATCATCCTTTTGTGGATGAGTTAAAACAGTATAGTTCATCAGATAAGGAACTGAAAGCACAACTGCAAGTGGTATAACCTTTCTCATATGATATAAGAATGTCATTTAGTCTTGATGAATGTGCAAAGTAACCTTTAAAGCAGGAAGGCTGCAACAGTGAGAAAATATGAATCTGGGATAGGAATGTTTTATAAATGATTCTGACCAGGAGGGAATGTATAAATATTTTGGAATTGATGAAAGATAGACAAACATGAACAGATGCAAATTGTTTTATTTTATTTATTATTTGTTAACCGGGAAAGTCCAACTTGTAACGAAGCCAATTTTCAGCGGAGGCCCTGGGAGAAATGCTTCAGGTAAAATTTAACAAGGAATATTTTACAGGACTAATACTGAAAACAGTCCTGACATCTAGGAATGACGTAAAAGCTGTAAACCAACTTGTTATTCCTGTTTTAACTTGCAGTTTTTTGGGGTGATTGGCCTTACAAGGCACTGAATCAGTTGGACAGCAAAGCAAGAAAAAGGCTTCATGTTTATAAAATGATTTATAAAAATCAGTGCATACCAGGATTATATATTCCCATTCTGAAGGACGTATGGGCCTCTTCAAAATGATTACATGTATAGATCTGCAATTGAAGGACTGCATACATAACTGCTGACCTCACAAGATCCAAACGTAGTGAAAGTTTTAAAACTTGAGAAAAAGTTCAAGATGACGTCCCTCCTTAGTTTAGTGGAAGCATTTCAGTGTCAAGGGAATGGAAATCAAACCAGAAGTAAACAAAAATCAGGTAGTAACTGAATGTGTGATATAACAAAAGAAAGATTATAAAGTGCAGGATCAGATGAGGTTTGTAGGTTCATAGGTAGGTACTAGGCTATTGGCCCTGGGGCCTATATAACCCTACCAAAAAGGTTCCCTTGTTTTCGCCACCCAAGAAAATTATTTTCCTGTGCCCCCTGTTAAGCAGTGCCACAGAAGTGATCCTCGGGGTGAATTTTCTATTTCCCATCCAGTCGTCAAGATTTTTCTTAAAGAGAGCCAATGAGGAGCTTTGCCTGACATGAATGGGGTAGTTTGTTCCAGAGTATGGGAAGTCTCTGGGACTAGAATCTATCCCTCCAGCATGTTCTGTTTATTGTGGTGACAAGGTTTAGGGCCCTGGAGCATGTGGTTCGAAGAGGTTGGAATTTCTTTAAGTGGAGCATGTCCAACAGCTCTGGGTTTGACATAGCTTTTTATGTTAGGCAAAGATCACCTCTGAGTAGGCGATATGTGATGGAGTAGAGTTGGAGGTTTTTGAGACGGTATGCGTATGGCATCTGTTTGAGGCTGGTAATCCTCTTAGTGAGGTAGTTCTGTGGTCTTTCCAATTGTTGTAGATGTCTTGTGAGATACATGCCAAACGGGGCATTGTACTTTATAATGGGTCTGATGAGGGATGAGTAGAGAGGAACAATAACCGCTTTTTTTCTAGAGGAGAACCCTTTTGTGATGAGGTGTGCCATGTAGAAAGATTTCCTGACTATTGTGGTGATGTGGTTCTCAAAAGACAGACTACTGTCCACCTGTTTCCCTGAGGTCTCTTATCACACTTTCAGTGTTTAGTGAGCTACCGCTTATGTGGTAGTTCATGAGTACTGAGTTTTTACCAAAGGGAATGACAATGCATTTCTTGGCATTGAGCTTGAGGCCATGACTTTGACACCAAGCTTCTGTCTCTGTGAGGCCCTTTTGTAGAGTGTCTGCATCATTAGGTAATTCTATTATGGCTCCCCGTTTGCAGTCATCTGTGAACTTTGTTAGCCAATGACCTTCTGTGTCAGTCTGCACTTCAGAGAAGTAGATGCTGAACAGGAGAAGACCCAGGACCGAACCTTGTGGTACTCCACTTGTAACTGGTCTGAAGTCGGACTTTGAGTCGGCTACTTATACTGTGTGGGTTCTGTCAGTGAGCCAGTTGGTCACCCATCTTGTGACATAGGGATTTATACCCAGTTTAGTGAGTTTATCTATAATTCCAGAGTGGGTGGATGGTATTAAAAGCCTTGGTGAGGTCAAGATAGGCTGCGTGCACTATCATCTATGGCTCTAGTGACTCCTTCAAAGAAGTCTATCAGGTTTAGTAGACATGATCTACCTTTTACAAATGCAAACTGAGTGGGGTCCAGGGTTTGGAGGTTACCTATATCTTTGCTTATAAGCTCCAAGATGATACGTTCCATGGCCTTGCAGACCAAGCTCATCAGGCTAATGGGGTGGTAGTTTTCGGGGTCTGTGGTGACACCTCCTTTGAGTGGGATAACCGTCGCTGTGCACCATTCAGTAGGCACATATCCTGAGGTGAGGCTATGACTGAACATGGTACTTAGGTGAGGTGCCAGTTTGTTCTGTAGTTCATGCAGTGCTCAGCCTGGGATGTTGTTTGGACCCATGGATGCTGTGTTCTTGGTATTGGAGAGTGTGGTCTTTACTTGTTCATCCATGATTATAGGGGCTTTGCATTCTTCCAGTATTAAGATGGGCCCTTTGGAGGGTGAGAGGGGGGTAAAGTTAGCACTGAACCTATCTGCCAGGATATTGGCAATATCAGTGTGTTCTTTATATTTAGTGCCATTGTGCTAAGGCAAAAAATGTGGAAAACGCATAAGTATAGTTGCAAATACAGAAAATTCCTGGAACCACCTCATGTCGATAAAGATCTGAAGCATGAATGGTTAAGGAGAAGTGAATTTAAACCAAAAGACAAAAAGTTAATATCGGTGGCCTAGGATAGTGTATTACGTACACATTAGTTTACAAAGTCCATTGAACATGGAGAAATAGACAAATGCAGGTTTTGTAATACAGAATTGGAAGCAGTCGCACATCTTGTAACTGTGTGTGATACACAAATGGCAGAGGGCCTTTTTACTGAAAGGCGTAATGTGCAAGAGTGTTGCGTTGGGGATCGTGCAAGCATTCAAGTATTGAAGTAACTGAGAAGCGTTGGAAACATGAGCCGTAAAGCATTATAGAGAATTATGTAGTTTGTCACGAGATCACCCATTACCAAAGGTTCGGAAACTAGATATAGTAGTCCAGGAAAATAAGACAATAGTAGCATCAGTCATTGAAATTGTTACGCCCATTGATTACAGTGTTAGTGTCTTACATACAGAGAGACACAAAGTCATAAAATAACCAGGATTTTCGGGCAAAAAGAGGGTAATGTGGAAGGATACCCAGAGAGTCCAAATAGTAGTAAGAGCAACATATTTCATAAAAAATAATTTACCATTGTATTTAGATATGCTACCAATATGTTTAACTCTTTGACAATTACAGACGGAGTCAGGTTGGGGCACACAGCGGGTGCTGCAAAAAGCACTTTTGGCTAAAATCAAAGATTGAAACAATACTGATTTCATGAACTTTAATCATACTTTGACTTAACAATGTGGTCCACTCCCAGCGTGGCACTAGAAACCCAGTTGGGGAAATTAAACGGCAAGAAATGGAGAGATGATAAAATCAGCAGGGTAAGGAGTAGTATTGTTCAGACTGAACTTATCCTCAATTCTTGGTGAGTACCTTCACATGATGAAACCTTTTTTTTTTTTGCAAAATTTCACCAAGATGACATATATAGACAGTGATTTATATAGAGTATATCATAGAGAGAAGTAGGTTAAAAAATTAAAAAGACAGCTGAGTGTACAAGTCTCCAGATAAAATAATTGCCCAATCCTGACATGTGCAGTAGTGCCAGGACTGGGAAAAATAGTGTAGAATTCTCAAGACAAGAAAACATTGTTACAATAGTGTTGGGTAGGGGAAGGATGGTTCTGCAGTTATAGAAGGAAGTAGCCCACAAATACCACAAAAGCTAACAGACGAAAAAAGAATGATGAGGATGATAAGAGTGGACTATTGAGGATAAGGACAAAATTATGCACTGTTACTATTGTACAAGAAGCCCATAATTTCCACATTGAAGATGTTCAAAAAGTTTGAGAGAAAAATTAGAGGAAAACATTTTTGTACAAGAAAAACTGTCAAAAGCTTCAAATGCAAATTTGTGTTCATTAATTCAACAGATCTATGAGAAACATTACATAGACAAAGAAATTTGCGCCGCCTGGAAAAAAATGACAGAGGGTGTGCGAAAATATAAAAACAAAACCTAGAGATTTTTGAAACGTATAAAAAGGAACATGGACATGAAAAAAAGGAGCTATGATATAGTGCAGTATTTATGCAAAGCAGAAAGCCAAACTAATCAATAAAGAAAGTCATTCCAAAGAAGTTTGAAGAGAAATACAGGCAAAGGCACCCAGATATGGAAACATTTCTCAATACAAAAAGAACACTGAGTGGGAACGTAGAACAGATGATAAGTAAGGTAGAAGCTAAGCAAATAGAAACTGGAGTTATATTGTCCTCAACCAACTGATAAACTGATGAACCTCAAAGCACAGCACGACACAACCACTGCAGGGTCCAAAGAACTTTATTTCACAAAGGTTTAGCTTTTTTTTCCCTCCTGTAGGGACTTCCTCAGAACAATGAATCAAATCCCACCCAGCCTTTATATAATGAACATCACACCCATTAACTAATTAGATAATTAAACAATGAACTAGTCAATAAACTATTAAAGCTATCTACTAAAAATGCATTAATACAAATGTTAAAAACACTAAAATACTTTAACCCTCAATATTATTAAACTTTAAGATACATGTAATGGCTGTAGTTTCATTGATTCCTGGAAACTCAGTGGTGTTTAGCCATAACTGACATTTAAGTTTACATATATCCAGTACAAGGTCTATAATTCTACCCTAGACATCTTTGGTTACCTGCTGTATACCCAAGAATTTAAATGTATGGTCCCTATGTGAATAGATGTATCTACTTAATGCATTGGTTAGCTTGCCATGCCTAATATCTAGAAGGTGTTCAGCTATCCTATTTTTAAATTGCCTGCATGTTTTTCCTACATAAAAAAACAGGACATGATTGGCACTTGGCCACATATGCCACATTTTGACTGTTGCAGTTGAAGTGACCATCAATATATAAAGGAGTACTATTCAATCTATACCGTTCTGTAGTTTCTAAAATATGTGAGCAAAATGAACACATATTACATTTAAAAGTACTCTTGATCCTATGTTGATGTCCACCCAATCTGTAAGTACCAGCTTCCAGTATATTTTTCAGAGCTCGATCTTTCTTAAATACCACCTTGGGCAGGGGCCCCACCTTATTCCCTATATTGTTATCACTTTTCAAGATTTACCAATTCTTGAGAACAATATCCACAACCTCAGACGCATCCAAATTAAAGGTGGTAATGAAGCTAGTTGAATAATTATTTACTTTTCTAATTTCCCTGGACTGCATACTAAATTTCCATCCCTTACCATTTGCTAGTAAAGGTTGGTAAAATCCAGATTCACGCTTGACAATTATCTCCTGTTGGATTTTTATTTAACAGGTCAATGGGGGTACCCTCTCTTTAAAAATAACTGCTTAATAAATAATAGTTCATCCAAAAACTCTTTATCCGTAGGAACCATACGGGCAGCTCACACTATCTGCCCTTTGACTATGGATTTTTTATGATGAGCAGGATGCCAACTATTAAATTCCAAATAGGAATTGGAAAAGTTTAGTTCTCTATAGATGGTTGATGTTAATTTTTTATCATCTTTATTATAACTCAAATCCACATCCAAATATGTGATATGTGTGTCACTATAGTTGTGAATGAACTTCAAAAACTCATCTGAATTGCTCACATATTCAAGAAAAAATTGGAGTTCAACCTCCATTCCTTTCCAAATGATAAACAAATCATCCAAAAACTGAGTATAGTATAAAATTTTACTATAGAAATAATCATCTATTATGTGTACCTGCTCCCAATATGACATGACATAGTTCGAACATATTGGGGCACATGCTGCCCCCATTGCCACATCTGTTATTTGTTTGTAGTACTATCCTTCAAAGTATATAAAATTATTTTTAAGTACCACCTACAGTAACAAAGCAAACTTGTTTATCTCATCCTGGTCAAAAAGACCAGTTTTCAAGAGTTGATTTTTGAGCCACTCGCATCCTTTTGGGTGCAGAATCACAGAAAATAGGTTACACGCATCAGTGGTGACCATAATAATGTCACCATTGATTTTAACTTTGTCCAGACCTTCCAAAAATTGCCAAGAGTCCTTAGTAATGTATGTAAATACTTTTAATCCCCTCTGAAGATGAAAATCCAAAAATATGCTTATGAAGTGGGTCTTGGATCTTTTCCCATTCACTATTGGTCTGAATTTGGGATTACTAAGTCCTTTATGGATTTTGGGAATGGCGAATATATTTGATATCACTGGAAATTTGTTTATCCTACAGGCATATTCATCCTCTCTAATTTGCCCTTGATATAGCATATCTTCAAGAAATACGTCTATTTTGTTATATGCTATATGTATCTCGTTAAGGGAACCCTCTTCATAAATACCATCTGTTAATATAATATTCATCCCATTCAACTAGACACTCCTATCCATAATAACCACACCACTTCCTTTGTATGGCTTCATGACACAAATATTTAAGTCCTCAGCCAACCTTTCTAACAAAATCCATTCATCACTAGTAAGGCTAGAGGCATACTCTGTAAGATTATTCTGTTTACATTTTCACCTAATCTCCTTTTCACAAATTTGTTTATATATTTTAACTTGGTTATTCATGGAGGGATTAAAAATACTTGTTTTTTTAAGCCTGTTTATCTGTGTATCTACATTGGCATCAGTATCATTAAACCACATTTTCAGATTAAGCTTACAAGTAAAGCTTACACTAAAGTGTCAGCTATATTTCCCTTCCGACTAGGTACATAGGTGAACTCCTTAGCTAAAATGTTGGCATGTTTAACCCCTATATCTTTAGTAGAATAATTATTGACCTTGAAATCCTGGACATCATTTAAAATTACTTTAGGTTTAAAAATATTTAACGTTTCATCTACTATGAACCCAACATTATTAGATACTTCCTGCAAATTTATATTGTCATGTAAATATGCATTAAAACACTAAAAACATCAAAATCCTGTTCAGTGTTACTACTTAACTTATTAGTTGTGTCAACATGACTAATAGAACTACTAACTTCATTTGAGCTTAAAACAACATTATTATTGGCCATTCCACAAAATTTGCAGGGCTCAAAACCATATTAAGTTTATCAGCATGAGCCAAACTCACACAACTTTTCAATATTAACACTGGAATCACTACCATTGGTAGATTCTGTATCTGCCATCATTGAATAAACTGATAACGAGTCATTTAAAAAAAGCACAGTATGTTGTGTTGTATTTACTTCAATATCATCACCAATAAAACTCGAAACCATAGATGTGTTGACATTACTCAAACAGTGAGTTCTATTTATGTTTAGACCTTCCAAAACATTAGCATCTGCTCTTTTTGATGCATCTACTTCATTAAAAACATTTGAGACACAATTGCTATTTTCATTAAAACCCATACTATCATAAACAGGACAAAATTTAGTCCGGAAAACGCCCGATGGTAATTTTATATTCTTGACGTTCATGCCGTGAGGACAGGACATAGCACCAATTTGCGGTGCTTCATTGGAGTTAATACCAACATTCATTTGAGATGCCAAGTCACTATTAAATCACTCTGCATAAACTGAATCATTTAAAACACAAGAAAACAGACCATTCACAGCTTCATTGACTATACCAATGTCACTATTTTCAGGGACTTGTTGATTCATGTTACTGCAAAGTCTGACAGAAAAAATGGGCACAGAATCTTGTATATTAGTCAACAAACAAGGCATTCATACTACAGAAAGATGAAACATTACTAGTCTTATTCACTGTATCTAATCTAACATTATCTAAAGTTTTTTTTTTTTTTTTTTTAATTGTTTGTGGCCATTAATGATTTCACTGGTGTCATTGTAAACACTTACATGTTTAAATGGTGAAGCCCACATTCTTAGCTAGTTATTCCACCTCCGACTCCTACTCCTGGTTTTTGGCCTTGCACCCTGGGCAGCAAAATCCTTGTAGTTGCTCTCCAAAAAGTGAAATTGCTGGTCTCTACCTTTTAATTTTTCAGATCTTCTGACTCCTTCACCGCCCTGGTTTTGGAACTGTTGATAGTTTCATTGATGCTATTTATTGGCTCTGGCATCTGACGTCATCCCCATTATTTTTAAAGAGTGGGTACCTCATTGACCTGTTAAATAAAGTCCAACAGGAGATAATTGTCAAGCGTGAATCTGGATTTTACCAACCTTTACTAGCAAATGGTAAGGGATGGAAATTTAGTATGCAGTCCAGGGAAGTTAGGAAAGTAAATAATTATTCAACTAGCTTCATTACCACCTTTAATTTGGATGCGTCTGAGTTTGTGGATATTCTCAAGAATTGGGAAATCTTGAAAAGTGATAACAATATAGGGAATAAGGTTGGGCCCCTGCCCAAGGTGGTATTTAAGAAGGATTGATCTCTGAAAAATATACTGGAAGCTGGTACTTATAGGTTGGGTGGACATCAACATAGGATCAAGGGTAATTTTAAATGTAATGTGTGTTCATTTTGCTCACATATTTTAGAAACTGCAGAATGGTATAGATTGAATATTACCCCTTTATATATACTGCAATAGTTAAAATGTGGCATATGTGGCCAAGTGCCAATCATGTCCTGTTTTTTATGTAGGAAAAACGTGCAGGCAATTTAAAAATAGGATAGCTGAACACCTTCTAGATATTAGGCATGGCAAGCTAACCAATGCATTAAGTAGACACATCCATTCACATAGGGACCATACATTTAAATTATTGGTTATACAGCAGGTAACCAAAGATGTCTAGGGTAGAATTATAGACCCTGTACTGGATATATGTGAACTTAAATGGCTAAATGCCACTGAGTTTCCAGGAATCAATGAAACTACAGCCATTACATGTATCTTAAAGTTTAATAATATTGTGGGTTAAAGTATTTTAGTGTTTTTAACATTTGTGTTAATGTATTTATGTATGCATTTTTAGTGGATAGCTTTAATAGTTTATTGACTAGTTCATTGTTTAATTATCTAATTAGTTAATGGGTGTGATGTTCATTATATAAAGGCTGGGTGGGATTTTATGCATTGTTCTGAGGATGTCCCTACAGGAGGGAAGAAAGAGCTAAACCTTTGTGAAATAAAGTTCTTTGGACCCTGCAGTGGTTGTGTCGTGCTGTGCTTTGAGGTTCTAGAGTTATGTTGTACCTGAGAAGTGAAGAATTTAGTACAGGAATTTAACACAGGTGAAGTCACAGCATGATGGAATAGTGAGTCCCCAGATTAAGAAGAAACTCGTTGCATGGGAGCTATCTGAAGAAGAAATATGGAAACGAGAAAGAAAGAGAGATTTGATGTGGTGCAGTATTTATGCAAAGAAGAAAGCAAAAGTAATCAGTACAAAAAAGACTGTAGCAAAGACATTTGAAGAGAAGTACTAGCAAACATACCCATATATGAAAAATTTCACAATACAACAAATAAATGAATAAAACAAAAGGTGAAGTAGAAAAGAGGATTAGTAACGGAGAAGTTAAAGAAATAGAAACTGAAGTTATGGTTTATCTGGGAAGTAAAGGATTTAGTGTAGAAAATCCAACTCCGGTGATGACATAGCATGATGGAACATGAGTCCCCACATTTAGGAGAAACTGGTGTGTAACTGGAAAAATGTGATCACTTGCCTCATGATGATGCTGTGGAGCCTTTAATAGGAAATCATTAAGAAGTTCAGTTGAAGTTGCACAGCAAGGGAATTATGAGGAAATAGTGGCAACTGTGACTCAGTGTGTTGTGGAGTGATGGGCAAATAAGTTCACATATGAAGGAGCAATGGATGATGCAGGATGCAGTGAAGACAAGATGTCTCAGGAAAGCATGCTGGAACTTTCCGTAGAATAACTGCAGGAGACAGCAAAGAATGTGTCCGCAGTTTAGAAGAAAATGACCTAAAGGAAGACTTGCTTGATTTAATATGGATGGATATGCATGTTAAGATCAATGAAAGAACTAGAGTACAGAAAGTAAATGAGACCCAAAATGTTAATAGTTTGTTGAAACAGATGAATACCGTAGTCAAAATTAACAGAAATTCATGGGGTATAACCAAAGTAAATAGGATGTATTACTGGCCAGCTAAATTAAAACAAAGTGTTACCACAAAAATGTAGAGCAATAAGGTAAAGGACCTGAAGAAATAACATGCCAGCATGGAAACATTCAATAGAGAAAACTGTAAAGCAAATAAGATAACAAGTGTCACTGTTAAAAGAAAAGGAAGGAGGGAAACGAGCCACAGAAATATCTTAGAAAGATAGACATGGTAAAAGCAATGCTCAGTATCAAAACAGACCAGGATCTGTCATACATTGCTGCAAATCATAAACTCAAGATATCAGCACAGACAGTAAAACTTAAAAGTTATGCTGAAAATTTTAAATGAAAAGTACAAAACGAGCAATTCATTGATGACCCAAAATGTTTTATAGAGAATTTTGGAAATAAAACAAAAGGAGTAGAAACACCATCAAAAACGAAGTATATACATTTTTAAGAAATATTTATAAAAATTGTGTGGAACATAACAAAGATGCTGAATGGATAGAAAAAATAAAAAACAGGATTTCAAATGTAGAGGATATGAAGTGGGATGAAGTAACAGCCAGAGAAATTGAAGCAAAATTAAGAAATCCTCCTAATAAAGAAAAAAAAAACTCTGGTCCAAATGCAATGCCTAACCTTTGGCTAAAATTAACATCTTTACACAGATGTTTAGCCTTGGGTAAAAATTATTTACGTGCGCATCTTGAAGAGACACCAGCCTGTTTAACAACCGAAAAAAAATGATGATGCTTCTTGAGCATTAGCCTACAAGCCATCTTAAAACTGTGGACAAATAACTTGTCTTCTAATGATGTACAAATTTTTATTTTTTATTTTACATTTGTTGACCGGGCTAGTCTAACTGGATATATGTCCATTTTCAATAGAGGCCGGGGGAGAAAAGCTCCAAAGACAGATACATTATAACAAAATGTATAAGGTTACAAATACAAAAAGTGTTTGTCAGGTTACAATCAAGTTAACATAGCAGTAGATACAAGCATTTTACAGTTTATTACAAGACAAATATTTACAATAATATGGGATAACATATTCACGTGAGGTAGATTAAATTTAAGGTTTACAATTTCATGAGAATGGTTGTATAAGAGTATTGATAACATGTTGAATGAGATATCCATGTGAGGTAGAACATCACTAAAGTGTGTTTGCTATTTTTCTAAAGTTTGCAGAAAGAGCATTAAATTATAATTGAAGAGGAGTTAGGAGAAACTTAGTCACTGAAGTTATATGTTAGTCAGGATTAGTGCAAGGGCACAACCAGTGTGTTCTAAGGTATATTTTGAGTTTTTGTTTGAAATGAGGTAGGGAAGGAAGTCATATAAGATCACTAGGTAGAAGATTCCAGTATTTCCCTGTTGTGTTAGAAAAAATTGAGTTTCCTGCCATGTTATTAGACTTATTAATACTAAGTAGAGGTTTGTTAGCTGAGCGTAAGGAATTAAGATTTTTATATGGGGTAATGAGGTTTGAGAGTATAGGAGTGTTGTTGGGCTGGTTGAGGATCTTATGAACAATGGTTAGTTGGTTAAAATGAAGCTGATTTTGCAGTTCAAGCCATCCTAGTTGTTTTAGATTCTGGCAGTGATGAGTTCTAAAGTGATTACCAGTAGCAAATCAGGCAATGTTGTTGTAAGATGTAGTGAGTTTAAGAAGATTCTTCTTTGATTGGTTGGTGTAAATAGGTGAGGCATAGAGGAGTGTTGAGATTAGATGAGAGTGGGCAATAGTAGTTCTGGCGGTTGGAGTGAGAAAATATTTAATCCTGTATAGGGAGCCCATTTTTCTGCTGACTGTTTTTATAGTATTGTTAATATGGTTATCAAAGCTGAGGTGATTGTCTATAGTTATTCCTAGGAGTTTGGTGGTAGAATCAGGGGATATGAGGGTGCCATTGTTAGAAATGACAGAGAAATCTAAGGGCATGGATATACGGGTAGGTGTGAAGAGAAGGAGCTTTGTTTTTTTGGGATTCAGGAGAAGGCAACGTTTTATGAACCAAGTCTCAACTATGTTAAATATTTTCTGAGTTAGGGTTGTAATTCTGATGAAGATTCAGCTGCACAGATTAAAGTTGAATCATCTGCATATTGTATATGCATGTTGCCTGAGGAATAGCTAGGTAGAGATCATTGATAAATATTGAGAATAAGAGAGGGCCTAGGATGGAGCCTTGAGGGACACCGAGTGAGACTGGAAGGTGGGATGATAGTTTATTCTCCCAAAGCACAGCTTGTTGCCTATTGCTGACGTAAGAAGAAAACCATTGTACAGCCAAAGTATCAAGAGAGAGTGATTTCAGAATATTTATAAGTAGAGAGTGATTTACCATATCAAATGCTTTTGAGAGATCAATAAATAGAGAGGAAGAGAGAACATTGTCATTGCGGTTTTTGTTTATGGTGTCAGTAAAAGATAAGAGGGCAGTAGTAGTACTGTGGAATGGCCTAAAGCCATGTTGGCTTTCAGCATGTATGTTATGTTGAATTAAATGGTTTAGAAGCTGAACTAGAATTGATGTAGAGTTTAAGTCATTTAGAAAAAAAAGGTCAGTTATGGCAGTAGCGCAAAAGTGTAACCTAAGGAAGTCATATGTAATAAAAGATTATTTGGTGTTGCTAAATAAAGCCATAAACAAATCTGTAAAAAGGGAAAGAAGCTAAGTATGGATAGATTACAAAAAAGCATTTGAGAGCAACCTACATTCATGGATAAAGGAGTGCTCACAGATGTATACCTTGTATTGATAAATTGCAATACAGTGAGAGGATTAGTAAGGTACAATTTAATTAAACAAATTGAAGGTTAAGAATTAAATGCAAAGTGAAGAATTTAGTGAAGAAAATCCAACACAGGCAGTTTTGCAACATGATGGAACAATACGTTTTCACACTAAGGATAAGTAAGTGGAGTGGGAAGTATCTGAAGAAGATAGATGGACATGGAAATAGAGATCTGTTGTGGAGCACTATTAAAGTGAAGGAGAAAGCAAAGCTAATTAATATTAGCAAAATCAACACCAATGATATCTGAAGAGAAGTACAGGCAAAGGCATCTGGATATGGAAAATTTCACAGTATGAAAATAAGAAAAACTGTGAAGTAGAAAAAAGAGGATTGGTAAGGGAGAAGATAATCCACAGTGTCAGTTTCTATTTGTGTATCTGTGAAATGAAAGGTTTAATATAGAAAATTCAACACAAGTAATATCACAGCATAATGAAACAGTAAGTCCCCAAATTAAGGAGATGCAGGTGGAGTGGGAGGCATCTAACAATTTGTTACTTTTTGGCAGTGCCCTGGAGCCTTCTGTAGGAGACCAGTACAAAAGTCCATTTGAAGTTACATAGCAAAGGAAGGAGAAGAAATTAGTGGCAACTTTGACACAGATAATATTGTTGAGTTTTGGGCCAATGAATTCTGATATGTAGGAGCAGTAGATGAAGCAGGGTGTAACAGAAAAGAATATGTCACAACAAGATGTTCTACTTTCCATAGAATACCATCAGGAAATGGAGAGCAAAGAAGGCACTCTCAGTTTATAAGAAAATCATATAGGAAAGAGCTGCTTGACTCAGTAGAGATGGGTAGCTATATTTTGATCAATGAAGGAAATAGGTTACAGAAAGTAAATAAAACCCAACATTTCAAAAGTTTGATAAAACAGATGGATACACTAATTAGGACTGTTAAGAGAAATCCATGTGATATAACAGAACTAAATAAGATATATTACTGCACAGCTAAGTTAACAGATAAAGTGTTACCACAAAACATAGAGCAATTAAGGAAACTGACCGAAGAAATAAAATACCACAATGGAAGCATAGAATAGAGAAAACTATACAGCAATTAAGACAAGACGTATCACTTTTAGAAGAGTATAGACGAGGGAACAGATTATGAAAAATAGATGTGGTAAAAGCAATGAACAGTATCAAAACAGACCAGGATTTATTATATAGTATTGCCAATAGTAAATTATGAATAGCAACACAGACAGAATAACTTAGAAGATATGCTGATAAATATAAAGGAAAAAGACAAAGTAAGCACATCACTGATGACCCAGAAAAAATGTGTATAGAAAACTGAAAACAAAGCAAAGGAATATAAACAGCAACAAAAAAGGAGACACGGACACATTTTTGAGAAATGTTTACAAAGACCCTGTGCAACATAAAGATGCTGAATGGATAGAAAATGTAAAAAGAAACAGGAGTCCTAATGTAGGGGTTATAAAATGTGATCAAGTGACAGACAGAGAAACTGCAACAAAATTAAGAAATGGATGCCAACCTGGTTAACATTAAAAACTGTACTCCTCCTTAAAGGAGAACTGTACCCTCAGACTCAAATAAACATGTTTATTTAATCAAGTCATGATGTTTCCTACACTTTAACACCAGTCTGGGACTACTTATAGGTTTTTAAATATTTTTATATGCAATTTCAGAGTCTAACCTCTTGGGGTCTAGCATCATGAAGAGACTTTGTTTCCTAATCCTCTCATTATCCCACAATGCGGTGTTAGTCTTTAATATATTTCATCACACAGGCTTCTTTGTTACATAGCTACAGTGACTGCTTTGATTTTACATGCATATACTGGTGTCTTTCAGCCAGTCAGTTTGAAGTAACATTTCCTGCTGTTCAATGACTACTTAAAAAAACAAAGGCAGATAAAGGCCCGAGAACAGACCTTCTGAGTACTTTTTACTGCTGCTTCTTTTCAGAGATTTTAATTTGCACTCTTTTGTGATGCCTGTGTTGTAGTTCTTCAAATCATCTGCCTCCCCTTTCACATTTCCCTAGCTGTGAAAGTGTTAAAGGTAATTTCAGCTGCTGCTGTTTTGATTCACAGCTCACAGCAGGAAACCTGACTCGTCCACTGTTTCCTAGTTCTAGCCTTTTCTTTCTCAAAGTGGAACACTTATTTTTGTAGTACCACAGCCTCCTGCTGTTATGAAAAAGAGATCCATAGTTCACAGTATTAACAAAATGAAAACTCCATTAAAGCTAGAACTTCCACTAAGTTACCTCCCAAACCTCTTGTATCAGAAGCACATGGGATATATGCAAATGAGCCTTAAGAACATCAGGTGTTTCAGCTCATTGACAATTCTGAATGCCCATGACTTGTTTTATCATTTTAATGGCAATTTCAGGCCAATAAAGCCAAACCCCACTAGCTGTGGATATGCATATTTCTGACTTGTTATGACCTCATCAGCACAGCACAAGCAGAGTGTTTGACTAAGCATTAGAAACACAGGGCTGTTATACCCAGCTGATGTCTATTATCATTAGGGTCACTGCAAAAATATCCCAAACAACAAACTAAAACAATGGTCACTGAAAAACTAATCAGTAAAAACAAAATGAAAACTCCAGCAAAGCTAGAACTTCCACTAAGTGACCTCCCAAACCTTTTGTATCAGAGGCACATGGGATATATGCAAATGAGCATTCCTTGCTTCATCATTTTAATGGACAATTTCAGGCCAATAAAGCCAAACCCCACTAGCTGTGGCTATGCATATTTCGCCTTGTTATGATCTCGGCAGCACAAGCAGAGTGTTTGACTAAGCATTAGAAACACAGGGCTTATACACAGCTGATGTTCATTATCATTAGGGGACCCTAATAGGTTAGGGGTTCCTATTACATTATCGAAACACTAAATGTCGAATGGACAAATACTCGAAACGGCCATTCATCGAAGTGTGTTTTGTGGGGTTGCAGTACAGTGGGGAACAGAATCTTTGCCCTTTCCCCACTGTAGTGCGACCTTGGAGTTGGTATATATAATTAGTGGGGGGCACAGCCCCCACAACAAACAATTCAGTGAACGACCATTACGAGTATTTAGCCTTTTGGCATTTAGTGTTTTGATAACATAATATAGACCCAAGGTTAGTGAGATTTATAGTAAGAATAGAGTTGTTTAAAATAACTTCTAGATTAAAAAGAGTTTCCCCACTTGTTTTGATGGGTAAAGATTGGGGTTAGCTAGCAGAAAGTTCAAGGAGAGTAGGATGTTTATGTATTTGGATATGTGCAGGGGCAGATTTTAGTATTTAGTAGGTAGTTCTTTAGGGTGAGTTTAAATTTATTGAAGCAGCTAATGGTGTTTATACTGACTGAAAGTGAGTTCTGTAGTTTAGCGACAGTGTATGTGTAAAGACAAGGTCCGTCTCTTTTGTTAGGTACATGTACAGTTATGAGTTGTTTATTTTCAGATAAAAGCATTCTGGTAGGGCTATAGGGTATTAAAATGTTTTTAAGGGCAGAGCAGTTGTTTGGATTATAGACAATACTATGTGCTATGGACAGTTGAATGAGGTTAAGGTGATGTGGAAATTGCAGCCAGTTTAATTAATTTAAGGCTTGGCAGTAATGTGAGTGGTATGAGCTGCCTGTGGCAAATTTGGCATTTTATGGTAGCAGGACTAGAGTTTATTTTATAGAGATGAGTGCAGGTTAGTAAAAATGGGGGCACCGTATAACACGGAGGGGAGCAAGTAAGTGTTGGCAAGAGCTTTCTTGGTGGTGCTGTCTGTGAAATGTTTGTCTGTACAGGGCTCCTAATTTACAGTGTTTTTTAATGGCATTACCATTATGGTGTTCAAATGTAAGTTTATTGTCAATGGGATACAATTTTAATTTCTGTGTTGCTTTGGGAGAAAATATGAAAGTGAGAGTCAGATGAGAGGGGTTTTGCTAGGAAGAGTAGAAGCTTTTTTTGGCATTAAGAAGTAGTTGTGATTCGATTAACCAGGTTTTGATTATGGTGAAGGTATCTTGGGTTATTTATTAGAGGTGTTGCAGGTTATTTGAGGAGGAGATGATGGTAGTATCATCTTCATACTGGATAATGGAGCTAAGAGGAGAAGCAGCTTGAAGGTTGTTGGTAAATATGTTAGAGTAAAGGTTCAAGAATGGACGCTTGTGGTACTCCAGTTTGGTTGGTTTGGTATTCTGATAGGGTATTTTGCAATTTTATGCATTGTTGCCTGTTAGTGAGGTAGCTACCCCTGCCTGCAAACCCAGTAATGGGTGGCTACAAACCCGCTCGTAAACCACAATGTGAAGGGGAACTCGCCAGATATGTGAGGCCAGCCTCTGGGTAACCTGGGTGAATCTGTACAGCTGAGAGGTGTGGCCACAGCAGGATATGGCCATTCTGTTATGTTGATAGATGAACAAGCAGGGGATCCTCAGCCACCACATTACCAAGGTGCTGGACCATTTACACAGATCCATCTGCAAGTGCCTGCAGGTATTCCTTCAGAATGGCATGCATGTGCAAGAATATGTAGGCTGCAGACCACAATACTGGATATACCTTCATTCATCTTGTATTTCCCCTGGAAATAACTGTGAGCAAATAAGTATATCTGTTGGCAGTTGATGACATAACACATCACAGTGTAAAACAGTACATGTCTCATTATCTCTTCTAACACCTACCATGTAACACAAGCAGCACAGACAGCAATAGTTACAGTATCCCACTATCTGTTGCCCATTGTGACTCCATATTGTCAACCTATCTACAGATATCCTGCAGAAACAGGTTGCTAGCTGTAGGTGTAGAACACAAAATCCTGCACTGGAGTACAGCCTAAAAGGATTCACACACTCAGTACAGAAGGTTATACTGGGCATGCTCCTACACTTAGAGAAATGAATACCATGTCTGACAACAAACTACAGAAGGTCATACTGGACATGCTCCAACACTTAGAGAAATGAAGCCAATGTCTGACAACAACAGTGGACTATACATATCTGTCAGTCGCAGATGTCTGTGCACACACACACCACACTGCACACCATTCATGCTTTGCACAAACATTGGATATCCCAGGCTGCGTTCTACATGAACTACAGAATGAACTGGCACCCCACCTAAGTACCATGTTCAATCATAGCCTCATCTCAGGCTTTGTGCCTGCTGAATGGTGCACAGTGACAGTTATCCCACTCCACAAGGCGGGAGCCACCACGGACCCCGGGAACTACCGCCCCATTAGCCTGACGAGCCTGGTCTGCAAGGCCATGGAACGTATCATCATGGAACTTACAAAGACATTGGTAATCTCCAATCTCTGGAGCCAACCCAGTTCAGGTTTGTAAAAGGTAGATCATGTCTCCTAAACTTGATAGACTTCTTTGAAGCAGTCACCAAAGCCGTAGACAAGGGTAAGGTGGTTCACACAGCCTATCTAGATCTTGCCAAGGCTTTCGACACCATCCCCCCACTCTGGAATTATAGATAAACTCACTAAACTAGGTATAAATCTCTATGCCACAAGATGGGTTGCCAACTGGTTCACTGATAGAACCCACACAGTGAAAGTAGCAGACTCCTAATCCGACTTCAGACCAGTGACAAGTGGAGTACCACAGGGTTTAGTCCTGGGTCCTCTCCTGTTTGGTATTTACTTCTCTGAAGTACAGGCTAACACAGAAGGTTTTTGGCTAATGAAGTTCGCAGATGACTGCAAACTAGGAGCCATAATCAAAACTCCTAATGATGTGGACATTCTACAAAAGGGCCTCACTGAGACAGATGCCTGGTGTCAAAGCCATGGCCTTAAGCTCAATGCCAAAAAGTGCATTGTCATCCCCTTTGGTAAAAACTCTGTACCCATGAACTACAACATAGGCGGTAGTATACTTAACACCGAAAGTGTGATGAGACCTTGGGATACAGGTGGACAGTAGTCTCTCCTTTGATAATCACATCGCCACAGTAGTCAGGAAATCTTTCTACATGGCACACCTCACCACAAAAGGTTTCTGATCCAGAAAAAAAGAGGTAATTGTTCCCCTCTACTCATCACTCATTAGACCCATTATAGAGTACAACGCCCCTTTTGGTATGTACCTCACAAGACATCTACAACAACTGGAAAGGCCGCAGAAATACCTCACAAAGAGGATTACCGGCCTCAAACAGATGTTCTACACAGACTGTCTCAAAAAACTCCAGCTTTACTCCGTCGCATATCGCCTTCTCAGAGGTGATCTCTGCCTAACATACAAAGCTATGTCAAACCCAGAGCTGCTGGACATACTCCACTTAAAGAAATCCCAATACTTCCGAGCTACACGCTCTAGGGACCTAAACCTTGTCACCACAATAAACAGAACATGCCTGAGGGATAGATTCCTGTCCCAGAGACTTCCCATACTCTGGAATAAACTACCTATCTAAATCAAACAAAGCTCCTCATTAGCACTCTTCAAGAAAAATCTTGATGGTTGGATGAGAAATAGGAAATTCACCCCAGGGATCACTTCTTTGGCTCTACTCGACAGTGGCACAGGAAAATAATTTTCTTGGGTGGCAAAAGCCAGGGTACCTTTTTGGTTGGGCTTGTATAGGTCCCAGGGCCGATAGCCTAGTACCTACCTATGATAGGAATACTCACACATATCCAAGGCCAACACACTATAATAGGTCAAACATACGCACACACAGATGTGGGAAAGAGAGAGGCAGACAGTGACAAAGAGATTGCCATCATGAGTCCTGTCCCACCCACCACACATCCAATTAGCCAATATCACATGATGTGCCAATGTCAATCACTGTACACATTTGTTTTTGGAAACACTCAGCCCTATAGTGTCTGTGGTGCTCGTGATAACTGCGTAACATGTTTGTACAAATCAGTATTCATCTAGCATTTGTATACCCAGTCCTATCAAGTGTAACGTTGTGTGTGACTGAGTGTTGTGTGTGTGTTCCCAGAGGAATGGTTTATGGTCCTTTCACACACACTGCACTTCCCATAGCCCATGTTAGCACTCATGCTGATGTCAGTCACCTTGAAATAACCCTCTAGCCAATTATCAGCCCCATAATCTCCGTGCTCCGTGGGGCGTACAATAACTGTGTAATGCTATAGTATAACATACTAGTTAGGTAGGAGTTCTAATCCCAGACATGACAACTGTGAAAGTGTGTGTATGTAGAGATTAATGATTTTGAGGCCATTCACAGTCACTACACCTCCCATTGCCCTACTTTAGCAAGCCAGCTGATGTCAGTCACCTTGAAATACCCCTTTGGACAAGGGTTAGCCCTATAAGCTTCGTGGAACATGCAATAACTGTGGAATGCTATAGTGTAACATGCTAGTTAGGTAGGAGTTCTAATCCCAGACATGGCAACTGTGAAACTCTGTGTGTGTGTGTGTGTGTGTGTGTGTGTGTGTGTGTGTGTGTGTGTGTGTGTGTGTGTGTGGAGATTAATGATTTTGAGGCCATTCACAGTCACTACACCTCCCATTGCCCTACTTTAGCAAGCCTGCTGATGTCAGTCACCTTGAAATACCCCTTTGGATAAGGGCTAGCCCTATAAGCTCCGTGGTGCGTGCGATAACTGCGTAATGCTATAGTGTAACATACCACACCCCTGACAAATGTAAATGTGTGATTAGGGTAAAATTATTTTTGAGATCTCTCACCCACTACATCACCCAGTGCCAGTATTTACCAAGGGCTGATGATATTTCTCACCTTAGAAGTATCTTGGGACAACATTCATCCAATAAGCTCTGTGGCTCATGAGATAAATGTGGTACACTGTAGTAGAAATGCATAGCTAGGTAGGCGTTTGAATCTCAGTACTGGCAAGTGTGTTTTCTGTGTCTGACTGTCATCAGTATCCTGTGTGGGGGTTGCTGTGATTGTGTAATGACAGGATGCATTTTGGGGTGGGTTTTGCTAAATTATTATATTGAGGACCTACTATATGTCACAATGTCCACCTTACAAGGACAACAGATGTCAAACAGCAGAGGGACTGGTATAGACAATCCATAGACCTACATGTGACCTTATGAATAGGTGAACAATATAGCCAACCCTTGTATTACTTAGAGAACATTCTTCACCCATGTCTCATACACAAACACACTTGGCTAGGCAACAACCACTATATTGGTAGTTCACTGCATATTGTCTCACAGATAGCAACCATGATGTGATTGCAGTGGACTACAAGTCTGTTGACCACAACACTGCCACTAACATCAGAAAGTACTGTAATGTGTAACATCTACTGACTGTGTGTTATCCAGCAAGTAAAAGGACATGGCACCCTGTTCTATCCCTACAGTAGGCAAATAAATGCTTACAGTGGTCCTTTTTCTATGTTCCCCACTGGACAATTGCAACAACTGTAGAGTCTGCAAATGTAACCCACAAAGGGTATACCATGCCTTATACACATGCCCTGTATGGACAGATGCCACTAACTCCACTGAATACCTGTATCATGCTGTCAGTGTAGGTGCAAACATGACCTCAGTTCCATAGCCAAGTCTCCCCAAATGAGGTCAGGAATGCTACATCAGAAGATAACAATCTGTACACACAACATGCCCCAGAGACCTAAAGTACACATCCACATGTCAAAGAATATGCATGTGGGACATGTGCACAACCCAGACAGTGTCCATGTTTTGGAATATAGGTCACATACATGGGAAGCAGTGCACATCACTGGCCACCCACAATAGTAACCCAGATAAGTGGATAGTGAATACAATACCCACCTGTAGGGACCACTCCTGGGATTACACCCCTGGGCCACACTGGAGACCATTGTCATGTGGCCTGATGCCAAGTGATTCCCTTTGCCTAGCCTTGTACAGCTGTCAGGCCCATCCACCTACTACACACCTGCGAAGCAATGAACCTATGCATCCCAGTACTGGCAAGTGTGTGTGTGTGCGGAGATTCACAATCACTACACCTCCCATTGGCCTACTTTAGCATGCCTGCTGATGTCATTCACCTTGACGTAACCCTTTGGCCATGTATCAGCCATATAAGCTCTGTGGCACTTGTGATAACTGTGTAATACTGTAGTGTAGCAAACTAGTTAGGTAGGGGTTCTAATCTTGATCCTGCCAACTGTGATGATGTGTGTGTATCCCTGACAGAGTGTGTGCGTGTCTCCATTAACACCTGCTTTTGTGGACATTCACATGTACTTCATTTCCCTTATCCCTTCTTTGCACTGTTGCTGATGTCACTCACCTTCAAAGATACCTTTGGACAACTCTCCAACGTGTAGGCTCCATGGCACATGCAATAACTGCATAACACTGTAACAGCAATACATAGTCAGGTAGGGGTTTGAAACTCAGTACTGGTAAGTGTGTGTCTGTGCATGTGTCATTAGTATCCTGTGTGGGTGTTGGGGTGAGTGGGTACTGACAGGATCCACTGCAGTGTGGGTTTTGCTACATCATTATATTGAGGACCTATATGTCCCATTGTCCATATTACAAAGCCAATAGTTTTCAAATACTGTAGAGGTTGTTGTAGACAATCCTCAGCCATAAATGTGTACAGTCATGTGCAATTACTGTGTGACAGTATGGATTAATAAACAACTGTTATAATACCCAGATACCACTCTCTACCCACAGATCATACACAAACACACTTGGCTCTTGCTATCTTACACCCTTACTTTATTACTTTGTCTCTGTCTCTCTCTCTGCCCCTTTCTGGTGGATGTGGAAGAGTACATCTGTTTTGCATAGGCAGCAGCTTGAGTTTTGTAAGGAATGTTCATGATCAGCCGATGGCCTGTGCACAAATTGCAATCCCCCATTTACTAATTGCATGTGGAGCAGCTATGGTATCATTCCTATAGCCAATTGCATGGAAACACACTCCTATAACTAAGCACTTCATGTGGGTGTTGGCCCTTTTCCTTCACTGTGAGCAGGACTTCATGTGGGTGTTTGACAAACAGCATCACAAAGGGTAGTTGGAAATACCTCTTACAACATACACTGTGGAGACAGGCCAATAAACAGGAGGGGGATGTTCCAGACATGGGGACAGAATGTAAGTATTACTGTTCTACAGAAAACTTTCCATCAATGCATTTATTTTTTAATATGTCTAGTTATGTATTGAGTAAATCTGATATAAGCCTACTTAATAGAGGCTTATCTTTCCAGCTACCTCCAAGATATTTTAATTGATCTTAGAATTTTTAGTCGCAAGATAGCACTTAAATTGTTGTTTTACAATGAAGGTAATAATAATCAGTTAAATAAGAATGATGCAACATGCTACAGAAAGAAAAGTATGTATTGCCGCCATGTAGAATGTTTCGTCAAACTGTGTGAAAAGAGTTTCTATGACTATTTTTATCAGGGTAACAGGAAATGTATGTATTTCAATATGAAAACTGATGAGAGGCTATCATTACAAGCATTGACAAGAGAACCTTCTATTATTTTGACACAGGTTTGGTAATATTTGATACTGAACAGTATAATACACTAATGCGATCAATGTTGAGTGATCAGGATACAAATACAGAAATCTCTCTTACATCCCTAAAAAGAATACTTAGTCGTATTAAGGATGAATATGATGATATGTTGATGTGTCGCCAAATCAGCAAGCAATTGTATGACTACTTTACTATAGAGTCACCAAAGATACCACATATAAAAGCACTACCCAAAATGCACAAAGGGATATCTCCACCCCCACTTAGGCCCATAGTAGATGGGGAAGGATGGGCCACTAAAAACATTTCTATTTTTTTAGAAAAAAGTTTAAGACCGATCATGAATCAAATCCCCACTATATTAAGAGATAGCTATCAGCTGTTGGAAATGCTAGATAAGCTTACTGTGAAACTAACTCCTGGGGTTCATCTGCTTATTACTCTAGATATTAAAAATCTTTTCACATGCATCCCAAATGAGCAAGGAATACAAAGCGTTAGGGAGCTATTGCAACTCTATCCTGAAATTAGTACTAATAAAAGTATATTAATCTGCCAGTTGTTAGATATGGTTCTTTCAAATAATGTTTTTTCATTTCTGAACCAATTATATCTTCAGAAATGGGGTGTTGCCATGGGCACACCATGTGCTAACACCTACGCTAACCTAGTGGTAAACAGGTGGGAGAGAGAATATTTATTTAACCATCCCATGTTTAAGAATGTTATCTTATATTCAAGATTTGTAGATGACATCATAATTATTTGGGAAGGAGAAAGGGAACATTTTCTCACCTTATTACAATATATGGAAAGTACCACCAGTTTCCTTAGATTCACCATGGAGGTATCCCCTACAGAAATAAATTTCTTGGATCTGAACTTAAGGATTGAGGAAGGTAGAGTTATCCCCAGAATTTATAGGAAGAGCTGCTGGAAAAATGCTCTTCTTAGTTATGACAGCATGCACCCCAGGCATGTTTTCAAAGGAATCGTGAAAAGTCAATTTATAAGACTTAACAGACTGTGCAAGAAATCAACAGATTTGGAGATAGAGGCAGATGTAATGGAACAACTTTTTAGAAGACAATGGTGAGGGAGATTAAAAATCAGGTATTAGGCAATATAGAAGGGCCATCATTGGAAAGTAGGGGGTGGAGATACTATAATGATGGTGGAAGAAGGTCCAATTATAAATATCAGGAAAAGATACAGTTCCTGACAACATATACGAATGATAATAAGAGCATTACACGAATCATTGAACAACATTGGCCGATATTAACTATAGATGAGAAAACAATGAAGCTGATAGGAGAAACACCAAGATTCATCTACAGGAATAATAAAAATTTGAAAAGGTTACTTTGCAAGACACACAAGGAAGGGATGCATATAGTTCCAGAATTGGCTTTGATGGGAACATTTGCTTGCAATAAATGCAATATGTGCCGATTTATTACAACTGTCCAAGAGTTCATACATCCAACTTTGAACTATGAATTCAGACCTCTCTCATGCAATACATGTAATGTGATATATTTAGCAACATGTGTAAAGTGTACAGCATTTTACATAGGACTTACAAAAAGAGAATTTAGGAAAAGAATCTACAATCATACACATGACATAAAGAAAAATATTGAAACTAATGCACTGGCTAGGCATGTAAAACTAAATACATCACATAGTTTTAGGTTTTGAATATTACAAGTGCTGGAAAAAGATAGCAATGGATGTGAGATGACAAATATCCTTGAAAGAAAGGAATTAAACTGGATTCTAAAAATGAGAGCACATTATCCACCTGGGTTAAACCAGTGTGTCCCTATGGCTCCAATATTACGATGATTCCTATAGGGAATGCTCTATTGGTTGATATATTTTCAGATTCATATAGATTCTATAAGATAATAGGTAGGAGCCTTGCTATACTATAGAAGTTGGCGAATTAATAAATTAATATACTTGATGATGAGTTTTTAGATGACATTAAAGGGTTAATGATTTTTGTGACCATCGTAATATATCAATTAGATATTAATATTGTATGCAGTTTTTAGATTATGTATTTATATATGGTTAAATATATCTTTATATGCATATTTTATATTTTTGTATTTTCATTTTTATTTCTGTACATATATTGATTGTTACATTATGTGGTATGCTGATCTATATGACATCATAATGTAGAAGTATATAGATAGCACATAGTACTAGCAACAATGTTGGATGCTCCTTTATATATAGCATTCAACACTTCAAGTAGACAATAACTAGTACTTTATGTTTGGGTGATATAATATCTGTGCATGGTTTTTATTCACATTTCATGTGGTTTGCTACCAAAGGTTTTTATGACCTCTGATTTTTATGAAGAATTTACACATGATATACAATGGTAAATGTATGTATAGAAGATAGGCACGTTGCACTTTATATATTTATACTAATGTTTGCATGGTAGGTAGTTTTTAGATATATTATTGTTCAATATTCTATGAAATGTTGAATTGAGGTATATATATTATTTATCTATATAAGATAAGCATGAGGCACTTTAAGGGTATATGACAAGAGGTTGGCAAGTTAATATTTTGCCACATAGCCAGTCAGGAATGAATACATGCACAATGCATTTTATTAGTTATTATTATTATTTGTATACACGCATCTATGGCGTTATGCATATATATATATATATTTGACAATATGTATATAATATATAGGACATATTGAATTATTATGCATTTAGGGTGACAGATATATTATACTGTAGCACCTATATATTAGATATCTTATATGTTTATGATAAATTGTTTACATATCTAATGATTTAATCTATAGTTAGGTGGGAATGAAAATATGCACTATGCACTTTAATAGGTTGAATATATGCATATATGCTGGTATTCATATACTATATGTAGATATATGTAGGATCTGTATGTTATATTGGATTGCTATATATGTAGAGCTATAGATACCCTGTATTCCAGCATTTAGGTACATATATGTATTTATTTAGTTATTTATATAGGTAGTTATGATATATGTATATTTGTATTTGTAGTTATGATATTTTATTACTATGAGGTAGCCAATGAGTCATTTAATATTAATGACTGGTAGAAATATAGGAAGGCACTGAGCTGTTTTTATTTCTAAATACATAGCTGGACAATGTCTGTTGTATATTGTTAAATGTTTCTGCTTATTATATATTTTATTTTATTCTATTTTATTTTTATTATTTTTCTATGTCTTTTTCTTTTTGGTTTATACTATATATTAACTGGTTCACAATATATCCAATTGTATATAGGGGTTTGTAACTTTAAGATTTAGTCATGATAGTTAAAAGAGATGGCTGTTTTCAATTAGTATTTTAATTGTTTCAATTAGATGAATGTTCACACTATAAAAACTGAGCTGCTACTATGTATGTTGAAATCTCATTTCACAATTTATATTTTTGGAATAAAGAAGGAGCTATTTTATCCAGGACTGAGTTTTGCCTTTGTGGAGATTGAACTGCAGTAGTCGTTGTGCTTGGTTCACTTGTGTTTTTTATCTACTATTACTGTTCTACATTTGAAGTAATGTTGGTTTAACAGGGTTTGTGTGGATATGGCTATTCTGCATGATTTAAAGTCTGGCATGACAGTGTTATGTGGTTGAGGAACCTCTCACCTGTAGGGCTATCTGCAGACTGTCCAGAGTTTGGAGTCTTAAATGTGTTGTGCTACTCACACATTTCCTATCTTTCGATATGCAGTAGCATACTCTGATGATTGCAGTCAGTACATGGTGACATCCATGTGAGTTACTGACTTCATATCCCTCAGAAGAGATATGTTACAACAAACCTTGTTACACCAGGAAATTTCTCAGATTATCACAGCAATATGCCAATATTGGTGCTGTTTGTGCCTCTGTTCCCCCAAGTCTGTAATCCTCTGTCCATATATCCTGCAGTAAGAGGTGCATAAGTACAGTACATCATTATTTACTTACCTCATACCTGGTAACAAGCCAGTGATATATCAGACTGCTAGACATGTTATGCATAGTAGGTCTCATATTTGAGGACAAAACCTGGACATTCTGTTGTAGTGTGTACAGTAGTGAAGTCTGTGTACTTATGGTGATTGTTGACAGTATGTGTATTGTGAATATGTTACTTGGCCTGTGTACAGACTGTGGTAAATGTCATTGTTCTTGGTCCTGTTCTATCTAATGTTGCATGCTACTCCAGTTTATGCTACCCTATCAGCGTACATGTTTGTAGGGCCAGACTGACACATGTCCCATACCACAGTCTGGCATCAGACTACACTGTGTATTGGCCAGATATATGTAGGGTTACTGTGTGAGTGGCTCATATGAGAATGGTGTTGTTCACATAGTACATATACTGTAATATTACTTAGGCTTGCCATAATGTGACTGTATTCAGATTGGTTGTGGGTATGCACTTTCACACTGGTGTCTGTTACTCCATGCTGTTACATGCCTGCTATATTTGCAAGCACATGTGTATCCCCCATAGGAAACTTGGGTCAGTGTTGTGGCAGTCTGCCTGTAGTTTGCACAGTGCATTGTGACATGCCTAACAGCTCAGTGTATTTACCTAGTGTGATGTTATGTCCAGATATTTGTCAGATGAAATGTTGCCTGGCCCCCATAACTTGTGTATGGCTAAAAAAGCAGTGGGATGGTGTAAAGATGTATGTCACTAAGTAGTGTAAATTACGTGGGCTTGGGACCTCTGCTCCTCCAGTTAATATGTGTTAGGACAGACAGGAGTGTGTGAATGCATCAACTGCGTGAGCTTATCTATTCCAGTATTTTTGTGATATTCCCATTTACATGGCTGTAAACATCCACTTTGTCAGGCTTGGTCCACACATCTTGCACTAAGGAGTTCTGTGTATACCTCTGCACTGACCATATTGTGTCAGACTGTCCACGTTTATTGGTCATATCTCTGCTGTATTACACAGGATCATTACTGTGATTTGTGTGGTACTTCACTATGATGATCTTATGATGTCTGTCACTAACTGATGGCATACATGCCAATATCAGAAGTGACTTCCCACACAACATGTATGTTAATACAACCCCTGTAACTGTAGCAACATTCCACATTTATACCTGCATTACTTACAGACATCCCCTTGCACTAAGAGGTTGTGACTATTGGTGCTGAGGTATGACTCCAGTACAGTGTTATGCGCATATGTTTTATATATATATAGTTTATATTTATGGGTTACCTTCATTTGACTGAAAGCTCATTTGACTGACACTCATTTGACTGAGACCAAAAGACTGAAACTTCATTTCACTGACACTTCATTTGACTGACAGTTCATTTAACTGACAGTTAGTACTGGCAGTTTCTAGAGCACTGTAAGGCAAGTAAAAGAAGTATGTCCTTTTCCCAGTGTAGTGCGACCCTGGAGTTAGTATGTATAGTTAGGGGGGTGTGGGGGGCACATGTTATATTCTCTGCTTTTGGTTTTATATTGTTTAGTAAAACCAAAGTGGGGCTGCCCCCCCACACCCCCCAGTGTGGAGGGCTGTGCCCCCACATTCCCCGTAACTATATATACTAACTCCAGGATTGCACTACAGTGGGGAAAAGGACATATTCCTTTTACTTGCCTTACAGTGCTCTAGACACTGCCAGTACTAATTGTCAGTGAAATGAAGTTTCAGTCATTTGGTCTGACTAAAATGTCAGTGAAATGAGCTTTCAGTCAAATGAGGGAAACCCATATATATATATATATATATATATATATATATATATATATATATATATATATATATATATATATACACACACACACACACACATTTTATATTTATATATATATATATATATATACATTATATAAATCAATATACAGATATATATGTACATATATACATATGTGTGTGTGTGTGTGTGTGTATATATATATATATATATATATATATATATATATATAGATGTAGCCTTATGTGTAGACATGACTGTTGTATAGACCTTCCCAGATGTATCACACCATATTTATCTGATATGTGTATATTTAGATATAATATACTTGCTTCAGCACTAATATCACTAACAAGTAGTACACAATTGTAGAAGTCAAAGCAGTTGTTCAATACAATTCTGTATCTGTACTGACAGATATATTGGAAAAAACAACCATCTTCACAGCTGTGATGACTTAGTGGTTAACTGCTGTGACTATAGTGTACAGGGTCCTGGGTTCAAGACCTGCAAGGGCTGTTTATTTTGTTGCTAGGCAGAACAAGGACTGTTGGATACAGAGTGGTTAAAGCAGTTTTGAGGAGCTTTAAGCGTGTTTGCGCGGGTTTGCCCAATGGTAAGCGCTGCTAATGTATGGTTAAACAAATAGGCACTTACACCATGTAGGCTTCGCTTACCAGTGTGCAAATCAGCTTAGCATTTACATTTAAGCAATGGTTACACCTGTTAAGCATATCTTTGCCTTGGTAACCAGTGATCACATTCCAGTCTGATAAAATAACATCTTTAATAAGTATTTAATTCCATGTACATAACATGCTTCTAAGTGTTGTCATTACAGTAGCAATGGGTGTGAGTATACTGTCTGGGACACCTGAGTATATATGGCTAGTAGAACAATCTTTCCCTTTTCTATGTATTTCATACATGGGTAGTATTCCAGGTTATATGCAATCACACTTGCATGTATTGTATCATTACGTTACTACTGTTAACAGTGATTTCCCAACTAAGAGTAGAATGCAGATTGTAGTAGTGGAACCATACACCCCTGTGAGTACTGACTACCATGTGTGTTATTAACTACTTCTACTGGATATTGATCTGATATGTGGATATTAACTGTAGACTACTATGTGTATAGGACATGTTATTGAGGGCTGCTGTCATGTAGTAATGGCATACCTATCAATGTCAGATATCTGGCAAAACATTAGTCCTAATGCATAACCTGTTGGCTAGCTTATTTCTGTATGTCCTCTGTACAGATGTACGGTTGTCAGGTATCCATCTGGGCTGCTCACAGGCAATCTATGATTGACTGACACTGACATGTCTGTCCAGCTGTGTTATAAATGCCACAGCTAGAAAACCCCACTCTGTATGCACCAAATGCCATAGATTTCTCAACTAGACTACCACAGTCAACAGAACAGGCTTGAGTACAGGTCTCCAACCCAGAAACTGGCCATGTTATGTAATATATGTTGCATACATGTCATTTGGAGCACCTAACTGCCCCTCTGCAAGAGACAACCAGATGATTGGATGTTGCATTTAACAGTTACCCTGAGGATCACTCACGTGGCATTAGTTGATAGATGGCCTGCTGACAAATGTCAGGTGGCATGATGCCACTGTACCCACATCCACTACTCTTCTCATCTCTCCATGGACAATATCCTGGTACACACCTAGGAACACCTGCATGTATGGACCCCAGTCCTGACAAATATGTCAGTGTGCATTGCTGAGAACAACAGTGTTTGTGTGTTTGTAAATCTGCAGTTGATAATGCCCTGAGGACCATCTCACACACTACAACCCCCATTGCCATAGTTAGAAATGTCTGCTGCTGTAATGCACATTAAATGTATCTTGTTACACTCTTCAACCTGTGGGCTACCTGGAGCTTGCAGTGGCAGCACAACACAGTTGTACAAATGGCTAGATAGGCATGGGTTACCCTCTGAATCCTGGCAAGTATGTGTATGTGTGCAAGTGTGTATATTTGTAGGATACAGCATTCTGAGGCCATATTCTCCAAATACAATACACCTGGCCATACAGTCTAAGGCATAGTGATGTTGCTAACATTAGGAGAGCCATGACAAACCATCACCCTACTATCCCTGTGGCATGTGCAATAAATGCATATGCCTGTAGTAGCGCTGATGAGATATACAAGGGGTTGTATTGCAGTCCTGGTCAGTGTGTGATTGTGGGTATGTCAGAGTATTATCATGGGTTTCAGTGAGTAAAATATCCAGTGTGGGGTGTGGGTACTTAGGTATACTGTCTTTACATCATGGTACCCCCAGTACATGTCCCAAGGTCCACTGTATGAGGACCACTGTCACCATCAACCATACAGACAACTGAGTACACTATCCAGCCCAATGATGCATGTGCTGTGTGCAAATTATCTGTAACAGAATGGACTCACTGACAAGGTAGTTAGCACTGATAAACCCAGGTCTCTCAGATGTGTCTATGACTGTTATGTGTTTGTCAGTGCATATATGATAGTATGGCATACTATGTATTGTCCATTAACACCCAGTACATCCACCATTACCATACTGTACAAGGCCTGGTGATGTTCCTCACTTAACAAAAGACTCAGGACACACCTCATCTTAAAAGCTGTGTGGTGTGTGCAATTAAAGCCAAACACATTAGTAGCACTAAGTACCTAGATAGGGGTTCTACTCTCAGTGTTACCAAGTAAGTGTGTGTGTGTGTATAACTGAAGGGATCTACTTCAGTTTGCAGAATATACATGTCCCAGAAGGTCATCTCTCTGAGAGCTGACTGGCAAATGCTAACATTTCAAAGGAATCATGTCATGGAAATTCATTCCATTAAAACTAGTAGTAGATGTGTAAATGCCCTCTTCCCCACTGTATAGCTGTACAGCGATACTGGAGTTGGTATATATAGTTGGCTGTTGATGTTGTAGACACATCCACCCTCATTGGGGTTATTGTTGTGTATATCCCCACGGTTAATCTGCTGTAATACTGTACAGCGTATGTTAACAGGTTAGGTAGTCACTCACTCTATGTGCGGCTCTACACCACCCCACACCCTCCAAAGTGTAGGGCTGTGCCACCCACACCATCACACCTATGTTTACCAACGCTGGGATTGCACTACATTTGGGAAGGGGACATATACCCTGCCAGTACCATCGTCGATGACATTAAAGTAGCAGACTGATTATTTACTGATGTGATGTTTTGCCTATTGTGTCTTGGTGGAATTACATTGGCTAAAATGGGTTCACTGCAAAATTAAGTACATCCATGTGTACAATATTCTCTGTGTATTGCATCAACACCAAAGCCTCTGTGTGTGTTATACACAAACATGTGGTGTGTGTCACCCAGTACACTTACTGTTGTCCACTGTAGAAGAGCTGCTAACATCAGTCATCTTGCACTCACCTGTATACACCCCTCAGACCTATCAGCCATGTGGCACATACAGTAACTCTTATACAGGCCTGTTACTTGTGTTCAGCTATATCCAGGATATGACACAGTCAGTACGTCACCACAGTGCCATACCCCTTGTAGGAAACAACAGCAGACCAACATCGTGCTGACACATAGACACCTAGAACACAAACTGAATACATTATGGGGACCACAATCAGTCAATGTTAATAACAGCTATAATACATCATTGCTGGACAGCTACACATCCTGACATGTAAGCATTAAACTTTCCTGCTGAAAACATGTTACACAGTATTACATTGCTACACCTTAGTACATTCACCCTGTGCATCAGAACCATATTAGCCTGTCCCTGCATCGATGGTATGGATGACAGGGATGTGGCACAGGTATCATATGCACAGGGTGTGTTGTGGGTTTGCCAGAGACCTAGGCTGAGCTGTTTGATTGACATTGTGTGTGTGTTAGGGGGTTTCATTATTAATTGGTCTGTGCAGATGTGTGTGTAGGTATGGAGGCACCCTAGCTGTGTTGGTGATGTGTGTATGTATGTATGCACACAGTTCGGCCAAGTGGCAGCCCTATACAGGGGTTTGTTAGACAGCTGCAGACCATACATGGCAGGGTGTTCAGTTCACCATCTCTGGCCACAGACATGAGAACTGTGCCTGCCAGGGTGTTCCATGGGCACTGCCAGGTATAAGGCCAGATATGCTACTCTCCTCTGATGATGACACATGTCTGCTGGATCTGGGTCCCTGTTGGGACCGGCCAGGGCCACGTGCACGTGGCCTGCTGTGTTGTGGTGTGGACAGCACCCCCCTGCAGTGCTGGTGCTGGTACTGCCACTACAAGAGCGACTCTGACTCGTTGCACGTCCACATAGACCTCCAACTGTTGGTGTTGCTGACCTAGGTCTACGTGGCTGTCACCCTACTCTCACCATATGCTCTAACACAGAAATTGCACGATTGAGGATTCCCACCATCTCATCCATCTATCCAGGACCTCTGCAAAATAACGGTGGGCACCTGCGACATCACGGATGTTGTCAATAGCAGCAGAATGGGTAGCCCTCTGGAGCTTCAGACCCTGTCTGGTATAATGTTCCATACATGCCTGTGCCTCCATGATGGCCCAAAACATGTGTCTTGTGACACCTGCTGTGGCACTTCTGTCAGGGGCATGATGGCCAGCAGCCCTTTTATGAGCACCCTTGTACATCTGCCTGTGTGGTACCTCACCGTTCATCCGGCTATGGCTGCTGTTTACAGACACACTTGCCATAGTCACCACACTGTCCTGTCCCATGCCACCACCCGCCAACTGTCCCTCATCTATGGCCACTGGTGATGGGGTATGTATAGGCAATGTGACTGCGTGCAGGGATGGGGTGGTTAACAGTGGGATGCCAACTGATGGCACAACTTCAGCCCCTGACAACCCCGCTTGTGCCTCACCATACCTATCATTATTGTCAGAGTCTATATGGACACTAACATCAGTTTGCCTGCAGGAGGGACCCTGACCCACCTCGCCACCTGTGAGGGGAAAACAGAAAACATACTTTAAGACCTGTACATCATTGCTTACCTCTATACACACACACACACACACACACACACACACACACACACACTTACAGGTGAGGTGGCACAAAGATATTACACAGAACTCATATTACCCAACTGTCAACATGCATGACATATGGCACTCAACAGCATGCACTGCAGCTATATTCAATCCCTGTTACCAACATTATACATTTCTGTGATGCATAAGTTGTGTTAGGTGATGCCCCTTCCCCTGGAGCACACTGCACCCATGTACACAGTATTGCTGTGCACCTGTTCAGCACCCTGCCATGTACTGTGCACCATACTTCACAAGTGTATACACCATTGCTGACTGTGTATATGTGTGGCAGTTATGTTTGCTCTGTTGCTCACAGACCCTATGTGTTTGTCTGACACATGCCTGGGTTGATATGAGGGCAGATGTCAATAGTGAATGCCTGAAATCCGATTTGCAGATCTCATCATTAGCAGTGTATGTATGAGCAATAAAATCCAATTATACTGACAACCTACAAAGCTTACTGTGGCTGTGAGGAGTGTACAAACCCTTATTGACATGCCACCCTCTTCCCCGATATGCCATGGGACCACAATACTGCAAATGTTAACATTACACACACCTGATATGTGACATATGACCTGTGCAATCAAATGCAGTATCAAACAAATGTGTTAGTTGTGCAGATGTTGCTTGGGATGCATACAATATATGGGGTGCATAAGTGTGCACACCCTTAACATGATGGTTTGTTGCATACCTGTTAAGTGATCTACAGGAGTCACTATTCCTGGGAGGTGCATATTAGCATGGCTCATCTTCACTTGCCATTATTTGGTCACTCTGCCCTACAAATATCCCCTAACTCTGCTAGATTGCAAGGCCAGCTCATGTGCACAGCCCTTGGAGGTCACACAGTACTTCACTATTGCTGTGGAGTCAAGGTTATGTGTGGCACAATGCATGACCTTGACTGTGTTCAGATACAGCCATTCTTAGTGAACTTTGGCTGTATGCTTCAGTTCACTGTTGTGTTTCAGGATGACACCCCTCCAAATCCTCAGCCTTTTTGCAGATGCTTGACAACTATGGGCCACGAGTGTCATTTTGCAGTGTCCCAAATTCAGAATACCTTGTCTACCGGCCTAGTTCCTGCTAATGAACAGCAAACCTACAGGTGTACACTGGCACCAGCAAGGTACAGACGGGAATGGTGAGCCTTAGGTAGAGTGAGGTGTTGCTTGTGAAGCACGTGTATCTTTATTAACTAGGCTTCAGCCTTGGTCTTGGTACACCACTACACATTGCAACACATGCCTTTGGGAGACTTGATGTTATGTATATGCTACCTGTAAGAGCCCTGGATGGTGTCTCCTGTGGAACAATTCTTCCATCTGATTACCCTGATCCATAGGCCACACTTATGCAGAGTCCAGGTAATTGTCGACACAGGTACTGCACAAGCAGTACTTGCCAGACATTCCTGCAAGTACCCAGTGTTGCTGCATGTGTCTGTGCAGCCTATGTGGCCAGTTTGCAACATGCATTGTCATCTGTCTTGGATGGGCAGCTGTTTATTTTCTACACTAATGGTGTCCCATACTTCATCATCACATACATGCTTGTCTGCACTGTTTGCCATGGTATATGCAATGGCGAGGTAAGGCTACGTCTCACACTCCTGTGTGCTATCTTTTGGATATGGGATCCATTCCATGGTTTGTAAGATGTGGGCAAGCCACGGCTGCCTCTGTTGTAAGTGACTGGGCAAATGTCATGGACATACATCTTGGACAGCAGACCATTACTTGGTGTGACACTAAGGACCCATACTTGATGGAAGGTTCATACTCAAGACGAGTGAATGCTGCAGTACCTCAAAAGCTGCTTCCACAATATGTTATTTGGAGTGTGTGCACACATATGCTTCCATTGTTTGTTAAGGTATGTATTCCCCATATTTATTCACCTAACATAGGATTCCATCTTACACATTCACTGTTCATTTTAGGATCACATTACAGGTTGTAGAAGTTGTGGAATGTGGTATTGTGATATGCTGTTGTGTAGATCTTTAACAGTTGCCATTGTAATACTGGTGTATACACTCACTGTTGTAGCCACTGTATAAGGGTAATGTTTCAGACATGTCCCTTCTGTAGGCCATGCATCCCACCATTATGTTCTTCTCTGTCCACACATCTTGCACTGACAGGTTGTTAGTTATACTGCAGGACTCTTACATAACCTTCAGATATGCCATCATGGTCACCACTGTGATGCATTGCAGCTAACAGCAACAATAAGTGAACATGTACAGCATGCATTATGGGTAGGTGTGTTAAATGTGTGCATGGAAAATGCCATAGCCATAACATGGCCGGTGTATTGGCAAACCTGAACAAAAGACCTCCATACTTAGCAGCTACAGGCTGCTGCCCCAGAGGTATATCAGAGGGACCTTCTTAGTTGTATGAGAGATGTGATGTCAGTAGCCACACCTGTGGCATTGGTACAGGGTGGGAGCAGCATTTCAGTACATCAACAGTACAAACCCACAATACTAAAGATTATTCACATCTGTTCATTACTACACTGCAGCAACTGACTATGTTATCTGACATGTGCATGAAGATACTTTACAGATGAGGATGGATAAGCAACAGTGGTCAACTAATGAGCCCTGGGATCTTACCTGCATGCTCCTCATCCATTGTTTGGGTAGCACCCACCTCCACAATGCTATCTTCTGGTTCTTGACTTTGGTGGTGGGCGGGTGCCCCAAGGCTGGCAAGGAGCTCCTCCACATGTGTCACTGGGGGCTGGATGGCATGACCCCCACCTGTGGCTAGTTGGTCCCTCCTAACTGCAGCAGCACACTGACGGGCGTGGCAGATGAGGTCATTACAACGATGTTGCACCTGCTTATAACTGCAATTATGCAGGCTGACATCATTTACCCTATGGACGAGCTCATTCCACAGGGCAGTCCTTTCCTGCAGATCATGGGCCATATGCCCAAAGAGGGTGCCATGGTGATGCACCATGAAGTTGATGATAATGTTGTTCTCTTGTGGAGTGAACGCCAGCAGTCGCTCTCTTGACATGGTACCTGCAAGATATAAACAGGTAAAAAGGTCTGAGGACCTCAAACTGCAAGGATATCATAGTTGTTAATTGACATCTCTCTCCCTCCAGCCATATATGCATAACTAATCTGAACACACACATCAGTGGGTATGTTTACACCAAACCTACTGTTGGGGCATATATCCTATTGTGCAACAAATATTGAAATGTGTTTTATATTCATGTTCCATGTTGAAACACTATCATTGGTAGCCTGTTGCTAACAATGTAACCTGCATGCCATTGTAATGGCCACTGTGGTTCCATATATGCATGTGTTCTGTTTGCTACGCAACTGTACCAAATCTGGTGTTTTGGGTTACTGGGAATATGTATGCATGCTGCTATAACT